>NC_135441.1:21530000-21830000 GCF_051991255.1 Vanacampus margaritifer | reverse complement strand
AAAAATCTAACAAAAAGTTCAGGGATCTCCCATGTCATCAAAAGTTATTTAAATAACTCCCTATTGTTTTCTACATTAAATAAAGTTCTCCAAAATTTCATGTCTGAAGTATTACATTTGTACTTATCTTAGTTTTTATTTCAAACAAAAAAACGAAGGTGCAGAGAGTTCCCAGAGTTAGCAGCATCTCAAAAAAAAAAAAAAATTAGTTCCCTGAAGTTAACACTTTTTAAAATAGATCTATTATCGGCCACATGATTCTTCAAAATGGCCGACCCCGATTGTCGTCAAAATGCTACATTACTTAATATTTCTGATTTAAAATCCGAAATTATGGAAGGCATTTGTAAAACTGACCTAAGAATATCTGACTTACTCACTCTATAAAGTACCTTGCTAAGCCCCCCCCCATTATTCCATACGATTTTACATTCTCACTGTCCAAACTATAAGCGATACGCCTTATCACACATCACCATGTCATAGATCACCGTTTCTCTCCGCAGTCATCTCCCTCCTCTGCCTTTTCCCTCCTACACCCGTCGAGCGGCCTCGTTGAATGGATTCTGTCAAAGGCTGATTCTGGATGTCCAAACGAGAAAAGAGTAAAGAGGGCCTCAGAGAGATCGCATACTTTTTGAGCTTCTCCAAGGTGATGTCAGCCCTCCCCCCCCCCCCCCCTTTTTTTTTTTTTTAAAGTGTGACAGTGCACAGTGTTCCATCAGACTTGTTCATCTACTAAAACATTTGTCAAAGTTGGGACCAGATTCATCATAACGGCAAATGGTTTGCCAAGAAATTTCACCAGATGTTGGATTTCCTCTCCTTAACTACAATTGGTCCCACACCTGATTACAAACTAGCACTTTCATTGACTGGAAATGCTGAGCTTTGCTTCTTTTTGGGATTTATCCTTCCTTAGCTCTGTTTGAATAAGAGAGCATCCCATTAGCACAACAGGTCGCCGTATATTGGCGTCGTTAATAATGGATTAGTCAATGAGAGTGTAGGATCCAGGAGACGAGAGCACAAAAACAAGGAAGTGTAAACAATAATGATGTCCTTGAGCCATAATTGTGTATGTTTTCTTGCTGTTTAAATATAACGGTCACTTGAGCTCACAGAATGAATTCAATTCCATCAAGATGTTTATTTGGATTTGTTAAGATGAGAGCTTTGGAGGAACGCAGAATAGCAGCAGCACAGTAGTTGTCCATACGGTCCCAAGACGAAGCAAATATCTGTCGCGCTATATCCGAGAATGTCCTGCACATCCGAGCGTAGATTCCAATTATAGATCCAGGTTTTCTGTTCTATTTGGTTTCCCCTCAGATTGAGCTGAATGCTGCTTCTCCTTCAGCAAAACAAACAGGGTGGCATTTTTTTTTTTTTTTGACTGGATTTTTTTGTGAGGACAGCCAAAGAGCGTATTTTTAAAAGCATGTCACTATGTTATTCTTGAGAGAATGTTATCCAACGCTGGCTGGCAGAGGAAAGGAGAAGGTGCAACTTCAAAGTGTAACTGTGTGTAACGACCATCTGTTAGTTCAGACGTATGATTTCCACACTTGAGGAAAGCCTTAGTTTGAGCGCGGGATCTCGTTATCTTTGATAGCTATAGAGCCCCTTCAAAGCTTTACAAATCCTTGTGAATAGCGTTTTGCCTGCTAGGGCACTGATTTGAAACTGGTGGGTCTAAAAAAAAAAAAATTTGAATTTTGGGCCATATACGCTACTTCAAATTCTCCTTGATCGAACACATCAGACAACAAATATTGCAATTGCTCATGCTGTGCAGCACAGGTGACGTCATTGGGAACGAATGTGAGATCCAAAAAAAGGCAGTGATAACAGGATTGTGTTTGTCCACTGCAGATGCGCCATGCATATCGTCTCAGTGCCGAGGAGACAACCACCATCATTATTTGGTTGGTTATGGGGGGCGGGGGGTACGGGAACCGAGTGTCCAAATCCAATTCAGTCTAACTTTGACTCTTAAGCCTGTGAAACTCAATGGAGCTTCAATTAGCCAAATTAGCAATCGCTTTTTCAAGACAGGATGCCAAATGCACCTCGAAGGAACTCAAAAATCCTCACGATCCAAATAGACCGGCAGATTGATCTCTCCCAATGAAGCTGCGCCAGTTGGTTGAATTGCGTCAGATTAGGAACCCGCCAGCCTAACTTGATTCACAACTTAATAAGTTAATGAATTGATAGTCACACATTCTTTATGGCAATACAATAAGTTATTGATAAGTTGACTAACGTGGTTAAATGCATCAACTTTTTTTTACAATAATCTAAAAAAAGTGTCTTAAAAAAAGTGAGCACACCCCTTAAATTTGGTAAATATTCCATCATATCCTTTAACAGAACACCACTGAAGAAATTAGACTAAACCACAAGCAACAAAAGTGAGTACACCCCTAAGTGAAAATGACCAATTTGAGCCCAACGATTTAAATTGTTTGCTCACTATCAATGCATTAACGCGATAAAGACGATGCACTAACTTTCTGTACAAGATGGTCTATCCTTTTAAAATGATTTTAAAGTACTGAAGCCCAACCCTGCTTACACACAAACAATCACACACCTTTCTAAACAAAATATATTTCCATGAAAAATAACCACACATTATTTTTTTTTTTACACTTATCTCAGAAGGTGTTGCGCACATGACTCACAACAACTTGAATCTTTCTGCCCTTTTGCTACTTGCAGGACTTTGAGGGGTCAGAAAACGCTCACAGTTGAATTCTATTAAGCGCAAGTTCAAGCTCCAAATTAAAATGCAAATTACCTCCGCCATAAATGTGCGGGAGAGTATAGTCAGAGATAAGCTACATCCTACCCTTTCTATTGGCAGCACTTATGGAGTACCAACAGCTTTTATTGTACAACATAATTTAATTCAGGGGAACAAAGTGTCTCAGAACTGTGTCTCACATTACGCTTGGTTCAAACGACACATTTGAAACAAAAAAGGAGGAAGCTACAGAACAGTTGTGTCTTTTCTCATTTTAATGATATTTTTTCTTCTTATGTCCAAGATTTAAGGCCTTGTGCACACACAGGGCTGGACTGGGATGAAAAATCGTCCAAGGCGTTTTTGGCTAACCCACTCATAAATAGAAGCGCATAATTGTAATATATGTATGTGCTGCCCATACAAATGTATTTTACCATTATATATACTGTATGCTAAACAGTATGCATATGCACGCTATCGTCTCTCTCCAACAGCCTGGTGCAACTTTATAGGGGAGGGAGAGATTATTGCGATTTATAACATGGTAAATTAAAAATGAAAAATCTTATTTTATTGGGTTCTATTTATTCAGCTCTGTTCAGTATCGTAAAATTGTTGTTGTTTTTTGGGATAATAATCGGTCAGTCATGCCATAATATTGCACTTAAGGATGCAAATGAGTGGCCAAGTCAACTGTTGTTGCTTTTTTTTTTTAATGTGAATTAGGGCTAGGCAATATGGCCCAAAAATATAATAGATTTTTTTTCTGGCATTCAGGACATTCATAGTTTGCGCTTAAATGCCACAATTAAGAAGTTGGTAGCTATTGTAAACATGTCTTGTAAACCCCCCCATCGAGCATTATGTCATGTGTGTCATGAGCAAAATTACAACTCACAATAACATTTGGATGTCACAGAACATAAAAAAAACAGCTTTTAATAATGCAGAAGACAAAACTCGATTTCACGATTTAGCAAATTTTCAACGATTCGACTTTTAAAATAGCGATTGATTGAATTCATTCAATTTATTTATTTATTCAATTTATTTATTTATTTAAATGTGAGAGCAGAGCGTTTTTATATATTGATTGATAATGAATTATATTTATATTTATTTTTGTATTTATTTCAACATTTATTTTTATATTTATTTTTAGTATTTCGTTTTGTATTCATTTTTACTTTTATTTATTTATTTATTTCGGGATTTACATTTTTGTTGTTGTTTTTATTTCCATTTATATAATTTTTTTTGTATTTATTTTTTTTATTATATTTTTTATATCCGTTTTTTTTTTCACTTTTAGTGATTTATTTAATTATTTTGTCTTTTTTTTTGGGGGGGGGGGCAGTTTTGGTCCTCCATAGACTAAAAAGTGACAAAATAAAAATGAGATGGCATTGACTAAGTGTGATAAAAACTAACAAGTGTGATTGAAATTGGACTAAAACAAACTAAAATCAACACCAGGGTACGGGAACATATTTCGGACCCTGCGGGCATATGAACAAGCACCAAGATATTAAAATAATTTTTGAAAGCAAATCATGAAGCGATGAAACCATGAAAGGTCACAGCTCTTCGTTACAGCTGATGTGCCGCTTTCTGACAAAGCGGCGCACATTAATAACTACTGTCTGAAAAGGTACATTTTTTTAATTGACCTGTCAAATTGTCACAGCAGGTGGATACACTCACCTGCTTTATTTGTGATTGCTCTTCTTTGCTCATATCTGTTTCCGCCTTTGTGCTTTCCCGCCGTTTTTCCCCAGTGGGAGCGCCGTACCTTTTGGGCACATGTTACCGAGAATATGAGGCGAATGTCAGCATCAAGGAGATAACGGCTCAACTCTCACTGGTTTGTTATCACTGTGCAACGCTCCGGAGCAGCACAGCTGCAGGAGCGCAAGTCTTATCGCGTCCAGGTAAGGTGAAAGAGTAGCAGCGGGATGAGACTCGAAAGCAGACGAGCATGAGCCCCTTCAGGCGCCCCCCCCCCAACATTCTCTGACTCCATGTCTGACTTTAGTTCTGAAGGGCCAATCTTTGCATTTCTATAAGTAGAAACGTGTTGTCATAATCCACGCTTTAGTCATCCCAAGGACGATTAGAACGGTGCCCTTCGACACAGCAGGTGACGCATACTCTGACAGCTCAGTGCATACTAATGAGGGCTTAGGGCACTCTGTTATTATAGGTCACTTCCAAAGTCTGCGCTTAAGTTAAATGAAGGGAAAAATGTCAAAAAAAAAAAAAAAAAAACATCCCTTCTGTAAACACTGCGGTAAAAAAGGTTATGAAACATGTAGGAAGGCATCCAGAGATCGTTAATCACTTGTGATGAAAAGCATCGGCATTCAAGGCTGCAATGGAAATTGTCCGCAGCTTCTCTTGGCCTTCGGAAAGAGTTCCTAAAAACTAAAGGGGGCTTTTAAGGTACGTATTTTGTGTTTTATTCAGTAACTCATTCACTCCCAGCCATTTTCACTGAAGCAACCCCCTTCGCTCCCGGCTGTTCGACTGGATTTTGACTGATTTTGCAAGGTCTATTGCTATAAAAACATAGAACATACCAAAAGAAAGATTAGAGTCTCTTTTATCGGGAAAAACTTATATTTTTATCTGTTTCTGCATTTTAGCATTAGAATATAGCTAAGTTTCGTCATTATTCACAAACCTGTTGAAAAGAGCTTGTTGCAACATGGCCATGGCTGCTGATCTCTTATACTCTGCTGCCACCTGCTGGCCATTTTTGTAATAACTACCATTGCTTTAAGCTAACTTTTCATGTCAGAAGCTGCATCAAAGCCTTCTTTATGCTCTAGCATAAAAAAAAGAGGTATAAATACGTTTTTGGGAGTGCAGGATAAAGTATTAAAAACATATTTATACGTTTTTGGGTTTGAATGGGTTAAAACAGAAAAAATGCTCATAGGCTGTTTTTAAAATTTGTGTTGGCTACATAAAAAAAGACACTTCGTAAATGCTTGAAAACGGGTAACAATAGTTATGGAATTTTCTTTAGAGTTTTGCTTTATAAATTTAGTTAGTTGTAATTAGTTTTTATAGTTTTTTTATTTTACTTTTTCGAACATGCTTCATTTATTAGTGTAAGTATTTGTGTTTGTTTTTAAACTTTTTTTTGTGTGTTTTTCTTGTGTGCAAGATTTTTTAACGCAATTCTGCAAGCAGCCAATCATATTGTGCCAATATTTGCGGTAATTGAAACTTTTTGACTTTTTAAAACCACTGTAAACTGTCAAACCGGTCATGGGCCCATGTCTAGTTATAATTAGGGGAGTCAGGCGATTAAAATTGGTATTCATAATTAATCGCATGACTTCATGAGTTAACTCGCGATTAATCACAAATTTTATATCTGTTCTAAATGTACAATACAATATTTCATTTAAGTTTTCATACTCCTGTTAACATAAAAGTGGGAAAAAATGTTAACTTAAAAATATGGCTGCATCTTTTAGTCATTAATACAGTAAGTTCATAATAATTCATAAAATGTACTGTACCGTAAAAAATGTGTGATATTAATTTGTATTGAAGCCATATTTTTGCCACTAGATGGCATAATTGCGTTTGTGAGACGTTGATGCATTTTTCTTTTCATATTAAGAGCTATCTAATATTTAACATGATGTAACTTGTGAAATTTTGCTCATTTTTAAAATTGTAGTACAGGCTTTCCAATTAAGGGGCGGTTATTAATCGTGCATTTAAAAAAGTTAGTGGCGTTAAAGGAACTTTAAATTAATTCAAAATTAGTAATAATTTTGACACACTTGTTTTTACTATAAGGAGACGCACATCCTGGGCACAACATGACAGAGCAATTCTTAGTTTTTTTTTAACACACACAAAAAGAGAGCGTTAATCAAAGTTGAATATGTTAATTAACTTTTTAATCATAGCAGACTTCTGCCACGTATTTACAAAGCGATTAGTCCATATTTATTTCTTCATTCATTTTTGCAAAAGAAAACTACTTTGGTGTTAACTTGACCTTAACGAGGATAATGAAAAGCCGTTGGAAGTGCTGGCTCATAGGGTTGCGCGTTTACATAAGTGACTGTGCAGACATCGAGAGCGAGCCAAAAACTAATCGCCGTGATTAATTACAGCGGCCATATGGTCAGCAGCATCTCTGTGGCAATTGCTGTTTGACTGCTTGGGCGGTGCTGGGAGGCTTGCTGACATTTACACAAAGACCCTGGATCCAATATTCGTTTTGGGCTAAAGTTTGCTTTCCGTCACACGTATGTATTTTTGGTCTTGTATAGAAGCGGGTGTAACATACATTGGGACTCATCAAGTAAATGTCAGGTAGCCAATAACCAATCAACGTGATGATGAAATCAGTGCATGCAGACAGAAAAATAGAACATCTGAAATTTTAATATATTGTATTTTGTCTCTCGCAAACTCTTGTTATGTTTTCTCCAGAAGTTCTTCATCGTTATTTTTTTTGCAAACCATGGCTTAAGCATCTGTTAATGACTTTTTGAACTTTTTTGTAGATGTTTTCGTGGTCCGCAGGCATAAATAAATACCGTTTTTTTTTTAATATATATTTCTGTTGAAAATGCATATTTTAGTTTTTAATGATGCAGCCTGTGAATTCCAAAGTGGTCTCAGGGTCCTAAATGCAGCTGCCGTTTCCTGTTCCGGCTGGTTTCTTTCCCAAATATGCGAAATGGTCAATATCTTATTATGGATTATTATGAATACTTGTTATTATCTAAGTGGAAAATCCATAGTAATTCAGTTTTTCTTTTGTTTTTTTTTCAATCCAAGTTTTGCTGTTCTGCCATTCTGTTGTTTTCGCTTCAGATTGGCCAGTGAGACAGAAATGCCGCATCATCTGCAAAATCAATTTCCTCAACTTGAAGGTTGAGAGACCACTGAATTCTTGTTTTGTGTCCCGCTACTATTTTGCATTTATTTATTTAGCATGATCCGGTCCATTGCGATCAAAAAAAAAAAAAGAAGAGCGATATAAAATGACTTCATTTAATATATTGAAAGGTTCTGTTGTGAATCAAACCAAATGACAGAAGGCCTCATTTTTGTTCCATTTAGCAAGTCATTGATTTATTTTTTTGGGGGGGCAAAGCAGAGGAAGACCTCAACATTAACCTTAAAATGTTGAAATTGCCAAACTGTAGGCGTAGGCCAAAGACAGTGCAAACACTTTTCACAATTTTCAGCAGTGAAAAGTTAATATTTGGTCTCTTTGACTGCCAAAAACGTTAAATAACGTTACGTAAAATCCTATGGAGGAGTGCCAAAGACGTTAAAAGACGTTTTTTTTTCAAAACAGGTGAAACTAACCATTTTCTATTGTTGATTAGTCAAAAAAGGAATAAGGTAGAAACAAACTTTTTTTTTCTGATGGAAGATGAGAGTCCAATCTTGTTTTGGCAGTATGTGTGTTTCCATAGTCCAAACACATAATTTTCTATGGACCTTGAAAGATCAGTCAAAATGCTTAAAATCGGCTGGCACCCACGGCATCCCTTTTCTGAAAATGTCTGGCAGTCAAAGAGTTAATGTAATAACTTCATTATTTTTCATATACAATTTTATTTTTTCCCACTTGCTGTCGACTGATGATGACATCATCTGTGCTGAGGAAGTAGGTAACAACCAATCATGGCTCACCTGTTTTCTGGGTTTCGTCAGTAAACTGAGCCATGATTGGTCGTTACCTACTTCCCCATTAAAGGTGATGTCATGAACAATACTGAGCTCTCCAGGAAAAAAAAAAAAAAGGTGATGTCATCTTCAGTCGACAGCAATTAGATTTTTTTTTTTAAAGGTATTAATTGTACATGAAAAATAATGAAGTCATCACATTAATTATAGTCAAAAAATATATATTTTTTATTCCTGAAAATGGCTCAATGAGTCAAGTATCCCTTTAAGTGCTACACAGGCAATATATAAACCATATACAATATAATAGCTTCTTGTTTTGACAATGATACGTAGATACCAAGCGCAATAAAACGATCGAGATAATAGTATGCTCTGACAGAACTCGTTTTCCAATTCAGGCTAAATTAGTGTAGAAGTTGATGTGAGTAGGATTCACTCGTAATCCTTGAGTCCAATCCGTCCTGACAAACAGCGTGATACGATCCCCTGATGTTCTCAACTCCAAAACGTCCATCCCTGGCATTTCTGTCGTCAGACCGGATGACTCGTCGTCAAACCAAATCCGAAAAAAAAAGCTATGCTTGATTCCCTTGCGTACGGACGGACATGAGTTGTGAATGCGACAAAATATTCGTCCTCCCCCCCCCCCCCCCCCAAACGTCTTTGCAAAGAAAACACCATTTTACTTATTAATCACATTGAGAGTATGAAGCGTGAAATGAAAGCCATCCGACTAAACTACTTCGGCCTTGACTAAATAAATAGTCCTTCAAGGGAAATAACGTGACGATTGGTTTGGTGGCAATATTTGAAGACGAAGCAATACGTCCCATATATGGTGTGATGATTTCATGGCTTTGCGCAAAGAACGTTTACTTGCAGTTTGGCTGTGGAAGGGTCAACATCTCGGAGGGAGTTTTGTCTCCATATATTTAAGCTGGTCGCTTGAGCTTTGATAAGGCATGTCAAACAGTGACAAAGTCACTAAGTTGGCGAGACAGTCCACGAAGATGTTTTATTAAATTTAAATTTGGTCAGTTTTGATCAATTATACACTTGTAGAATTGTAGTTGTCGTGTTCCTTTTCAGTTTGTGCTAAATGCAGTGTGTCACGTGAGGAACGGAATATGGACCCAAAAGCAGACTGGACAAGAATGCGGGAAACTGGAACTTAACTTTAAAAATACAAAGGAATCACAGAGAGCAGGGCTGGAAAAGCTTGACCAAGAAACCTCGACATGCTAACAAAAGTATGCGAGCGCCACGTGTTATCTGGAAACACCAATTGACGTAATACAACTGCAGGGTTGCTTCTTGCGTCATTTTATAAAAAAAATATTATATAAATAAAAGAAACAAATTTACAATATTTTTTTGGGCAAACAAACACTTTTTTTCTTTTTTTTCTCAGAAACAAACACTTATGTTTACGATGGCGTATTAGGGCCGCGTGTAAATATATTTGTTTTAGAGGGCAATATTCAGAGAGAAAACCCCCGCAAATTTGTCACTTTATAAAGTCACAAAAAAAAAATTATAATAAAAAAATTAGAATAATAATTTTTTTTAATAATAATAAAAAAATAAAATAAATAAAAAATAAATAAATAATAATAATAAAAAAAAATATATATATATATTATATATAGGTGGCCCTAATACACCGTCGTATATGTTATACGGATTATTGCAAGAGTTTCATAAGGTAGGCTGGCTTTGAGATCCTGGAGGTGTCTGATTTGTGATTGGATGAGTGACTCGAGGGCGGGGCCAGTAGAAGTATCCCATCGCAGAGGTCTGCATGGATGTAGCATAATTCCCCAACTATAACAAAAACAATGACTTCCCATTTACATAATTACAATTTAATCCTATAAAAGGCTAATTGTTAATCACATGTATTTATTTTATCTTACACTGATGCTTCATAGTTGGCATGAACATGCGCATGCAGAACATATGGTGGAGGGGAAAATAAAACAAACCCGTTTTCAAGATAAATATCGCTCTATAAGCCTTCAAAGTGAAAGAGGGTCTCCTAATAGCATTCATCAAAGGAACCATGTCAAGCCCAATCCATATGTTTTACACCTTATCTGATGACTTTAAATTTGCAATCTCACTTGAGTGATAGCGACACTGCTGCTCACTGGCAACTTAATTACAGATGTTTGATAAAAAGGGCGGAGAAAAAAAAAACATACTAAACTTTTAAGCTTCCAACCGCACTGTATAGAACATTCAAATGAGCTGAATATGTGCCGGACATGATGAGCCAAAGTGAACAATTTACAGAACTATACTGTATATCTTCTTTATGCATGCAACTGCAAAATAATATTTGAGCTGGCTCTGGAAGGCGGAGAATTATTACGATAAGGGAATATTTCTCTGAATGTTCTGAATTGACGTTGCCGTGGCGAACGTCATGCAAGTTCGCAGCATAGCAACGACACGGGCTAGCAATGCTATGCTACGTAGTTGAAAGCAATTTAACTTTTCAGAGATTTCACCTGACAATAACAAATCAGCAGGCATTTCATTGACGGGCCAAGTAGTTAACAGGTCACCGCTTTGTCATTTACTAAAACAGCGGTTTCCGAACTACGGCCATTTTTCATATACTAAAAATGACATTTGACAGGATAAATAAATAGAAAGAAAGAATGAATGAAAGAAAGAAAGAAAAAGAAAAGAAAAAAGAAAGAAAGACAGACCATTTTTCATATACTAAAAATGACATGATAAATAAATAAATTGAAAGAAAGAAAGAAAGAAAGAAAAAAGAAAAGAAAAAAAGACACCGACCATTTTTCATGTACTAAAAATGACATTTGACAGGATAAATAAATAGAAAGAAAGAATGAAAGAAAGAAAGAAAGAAAAAGAAAAGAAAAAAGAAAGAAAGACAGACCATTTTTCATATACTAAAAATGACATGATAAATAAATAAATTGAAAGAAAGAAAGAAAGAAAGAAAAAAGAAAAGAAAAAAAGACACAGACCATTTTTCATGTACTAAAAATGACATTTGACAGGATAAATAGAAAGAAAGAATGAATGAAAGAAAGAAAGAAAAAGAAAGAAAGACACAGACCATTTTTCATATACTTAAAATGACATGATAAATAAATAAATTGAAAGAAAGAAAGAAAGAAAGAAAAAAGAAAAGAAAAAAAGACACCGACCATTTTTCATGTACTAAAAATGACATTTGACAGGATAAATAAATAGAAAGAAAGAATGAATGAAAGAAAGAAAGAAAAAGAAAAAAGAAAGAAAGACACAGACCATTTTTCATATACTAAAAATGACATTTGACATGATAAATAAATAAATTGAAAGAAAGAAAAAAGAAAAGAAAAAAGAAAAAAAAAGACACCGACCATTTTTCATGTACTAAAAATGACATTTGACAGGATAAATAAATACATTGAAAGAAAGATAGAAAGAAAGAAAGAAAGAAAGAAAGAAAAAAGAAAGACACCGACCATTTTTCATATACTAAAAATGACATTTGACATGATAAATAAATACATTGAAAGAAAGAAAGAATGAAAGAAAGAAAGAAATTGAAATAAATAAATACTTTTTTCAGTTTTGGAGAGCTTTTCTAGATATGCTAAAATACACCACCGGATAAAATAACACAATTTATCTTCAAAACACGGTTAGGCATAAAGATAATTACAATTTTAGAATCAAAATATTTTCTTCCACTTTCATATGAACAATAATGATCCCTCAAGTAACTATTTTAAAAAAATCCTCCGTTTACTGCAGTTTGCTGGTTTGGGTTCTAAATGTGGAGATGGGATTTGGTTACTGTTCAGTACAGGTTTGGATACAAGGCAGAAGACCCCCCCCCCCCCACCCACCCCAAAATCTGGAAAATCCTCAACCATTTGCCTTATCACCTTTAACAGAAAGCTGTTACGTGTTTTTGTAAACAACTAGAAAATATAAACAATGTATAATTATTGCTTGATTGGTTTCATTTTTCTGTATGCAGCCCGCTTGTGCGGTCAACCGTAACGAGTAAATTATTCCCGCTGTGTCAGATTGTACCCATCTTGATGACGGAGAGAAAAAAAATATATATATTAACGAAGAAATAGCTTAGGTACAATTTTGAAGAAAGCATCCTTAACATGGTTGACAACAACTTAGCATAAAAAAGCATCTACCCAATATCCGACCTCTGTCCTCCCCAGTTGACCTGAACAGAATGAAAACGCTATTTGCACCCCCCCCCCCCCCAAAAAAAAAAGGCAATCTCCACCACTGCTCACTCAAGCCTGCCAAACTGTATCACTGAAATAAAATCCCGGCTTCAAACCAATTTCCTCAAACTCAACTGTGAATCATTATCATTGGACCAAAATCACTCACCGAATCCGCCCACAGGTGCGCCCTCGGCAGCGACGGCTCAACTGTACGCACCCTCTCTCTGCGTGAAACTG
Organism: Vanacampus margaritifer; assembly: GCF_051991255.1. NCBI lineage: Eukaryota > Metazoa > Chordata > Actinopteri > Syngnathiformes > Syngnathidae > Vanacampus > Vanacampus margaritifer. The sequence continues at coordinate 21,817,103 of NC_135441.1, read as the reverse complement.
TTAGGAGATGAGACTCAAGTCTCCCACGGCCAGTAATAGGGTTAGGCAAACTACAGAATGTCCTACTTGCAATACTGGAAGTAACAGCAGACAAAACAAAGACAAACCATCATTTCAAAGCAAATGGCAGGAAGTGATGCCAGCTATGTTGATTCTTAAAAGGAAGAAGGGATTAAATCCAACTGTTTATCCTCACAGGCTAACCCATAAAAGTTTTGAAATCCTTTGAAACCCACACAAAAAGAAAAGAAGGGTAATCACAGTTTTCTTAGACTCACAATGTGTGTGGTTTTGACTGAATATCACAAAACTCAAGGAAAACTCAAGCGCAAGAGTAAAACTGTTGAACTCGTTCAATGCCATTGACGGCTATAGACGTCAAAAATTCATTTGAACTATTTTTATTAGTTTAACATTTTTCCCACTTTTGTTAACAAGAGTATGAAAACCTAGAATTGTTTTATTAGAACAGATACAAAATTTGTGATTAATCGCGAGTTAACTAGTGAAGTCATGCGATTAATTACGATTAAAAATGGTAATCGCCTGACGCCCCTAATTTGTAATAATCTTTTCTTTTTAAAAAAAAGAAGAAATTATTAAAAATTGGAAAAAAAGAATTAGAATATATATATATTTTTTTTTAACAAAAAGATTATTAAAAATTTTTTTTTTATCGTAATTAATCGCATTACTTCACGAGTTAACTCACGATTAATCATAAATTTTATATCTGTTCTAAATGTACCCCCAAAGAATTCTAGGTTTTCATACTCTTGTTAACAAAAGTGGGGAAAAAATATTAAACTAATAGAAATAGTTCAAATGAATTTATGACGTCAACGGCAGTGAAGGAGTTAACATACCATGCATATTTTTCGGAATGTGGGAGGAAACTGGAGTACCCGGAAAAAACCCACGCAGGAACGTAGAGAACATGCAACCTCCAGCCAGGAAGGCCAGAGGGACAGATTCGATCTCACAACCTCTGGACTCGGAGGCAGACATGTTAACCATTTGACCAGCATGCCGCCTGCTATGAGCATATGTTTATAATCTAACATAAATTATTATTAATTTATTTAAACCAGATAGGAAACTGAGACCAAATGATCATTTTACAATGTCAACTTTAGGGCTAAAATAAAATGACAAATTAATAAGTAAAATAATTTATGAAACATCCGCTAATTTATGTTTTTAAGTTACCCAAAAACTAGTGTAGTCCAATTTAATCAAAACGTTTTAGTACAAATTACTCATAAAAGCATACCAAGTTACGCCAACTTAAAAAAGTTAAGTTAGTAGTAGTTTTCATAAATCTTTGAGTATTGTGTACCTAATCTATTTCATTATTTTGAACGTTCAAGTTGCCATGAACCATGAACAAGCCAGCCGCAGTTACGCTTTAGGCCAGAGGTGGCAGTCACGAGTAAATGGTGTTATGTTGTATGTTCTTTCAGCAAATTTTGTAACCGACTTTTGTTTTCTCTTCTTTGCTCTGAATGTTGTTAACTACTGTGTTTGTTGACACTTTTAGGTGTTGTCTTTCTTTGTGTAAAGCGCATTGAGTTGCCTTGTGTTTGAAATGTATTAAACCTTTCAGTCTTGGTAAACACCACCGAGAGAAGCATTAGAGTCGGAGACTCGCGCTCTTCCAAATAGCTGCTTGAGATTAGAGTTGGTTGAAGCGGCGCCACATGTGCCACGACACTGATGAAGGCAACAGCAGGGGCCACACACTCAACGTCCCATCTCCATGGTGCAACATATTAAAGTCTCATTTGCTCACAAAAGACATTCAGACATGCTGTTAAGTCCCACCGGTGTACCAACAAGTGGTGACAACAAGACAGATGTCCCCCACTTCGTCTTAATCACTGCTCATATCGGATCACCAATTCAAGCTTTGTAAGAAAAAACTTTTTGGGGAAAAAAAAAAAAATATATATATATATATATATAAATATATATATAAATATATATATAATATATAAAATATATATATAAATATATATATATAGCGTAATCAAGCACAAACAGGCTTGGGGAGTAACGGAATGCACGTACCGCCGTTATGTAATCAGATTGCAAAAAAAAAAGTAACTGTATTCCATTACAGTTACAGGAAAAAACATGTAATCAGACTACAGGTACATTTTATGAAAAATGGGGATTACTTCAAGGGATTACAATTTCTACAATGAGAGAGAGTGAGAGAGAGAAGGACGCGCGAGTGGGACTGTCGCTACACGTCGGGGAGGTGTGAACGAACGAACTGACTCGTCGTGTCCGCCACAAACAAGCGGGCAGTTTGAAAAAGATTCACGGACGGGAGGAAGAGATGGCGACCGGTATTCACTGGCACTTACTCGGAGCGAAAGTTTGAGCTGAGAGTCCAGCGGGATGCTACGCGCTGTAGCTTCTTGCTAGCTAGCCCGCTAGCCTACAACCATAACGCGAGTTACACCTTCCAAACAAATCTTCCTCCCACCAATGTCACACATTGTCATCCTCATTGGATGAGTATCTATCTATATCTATATCTATATGGCCTTCTATCAATCAATCAATCAATAGCCTACATGCTTTTTAATTACACAAAGACTTTTGCCATTTGTAGGCTGCCTGGGTCCCTATCATCCGCAAATAGCAGAGGCACATTGTATAGAATATATATTGTGGTGATATTTATTTTTATTTTGTCTTCATACTCAATATTGGAGTAATCCAAAAGTAATCCAGTTACATTACTTTAATATAATGGTACTTGGATTACGTTACCAACTACATTTTTTTAGCAGGTAACTTGTAACTGTAATGGATTACATTTTAAAAGCAACCCGCCCAACCCTGAGCACAAACAATGTAGTTTGTCACAGTTTTGTTTCCCGTATTGAGATGCCGTTTGCTATTTTGAATGTGGAAAACGGGAATAATGGAGAGAATCCCTCTAAAAAAGCAGCCAATGTTCTTACTGTGCAGCCAGTGCTTTAAAAGCTGTAGGCAGGGATAAAAGAAATGGGTTGTCTCGTCATTGAAGGGGATTCAACGCAGAAACATCCTAATCTGCTGTTACTTCCGTTGTAAACAGGCGTGTCGAGACAGCTTTGTCAAACTGAGCGCCGTTTGCTTTGTGCTGCGGCTTCTTTCAACACATTCAAATGGAATTTGGCATCTTTCGCAAAGTATTTCCCATACGTGGGCCTCACCGTCAAAAAACACAAGTATACTGTAACTAAAATTACAGCTACAAGATATGATGAAGTGGAAGAAACGACTAACTCGAGTCTTATTTCAATTTATTCATTCATTAGAATACCAAAGCTATAAAAAGCATTATCATAGAAAAGGTCATATCGATAGCCTCTTTAATAAAAGCAAACAACATTGCGCCACACTAATGCAACTGACATCATACATTTATTTGAACTCTGCTAACTAAAGTGGTTAGATTTGTCTGTCAAAAGGTGCTTTGCCTGACGGAACGGCTCGCTGTGATTGAATTCTTACCTGGTTTTAGGTGAACTAATGAATACGCACATACACATACTCACCCACATACCAAAAAAAAAAAAAAGCGCAATGATGATGACATGTCAAATCGGTAAAATTACCGAATGAACAATACTGAGCTCTCCAGAAAAAAAAGAAAGAATTCTTACCTGCCAACAACGGGATGTTTCCTGATTGGATAAAAGATGAAAGTGAAAACAACCTTGCTGGAAACAAATTTGAAGGGCTGGGTTTTAAAAAATCGAATAATCGATATTGAATCGATTTTCCGTTTCAAGCCTGTCATCGATTCATAAAACAAATGAATCGATTATTTTGTATTTCTCTTTTTCCCATAAATTCTTAAGAAAATAGAATTTTAAATGTCTTTTTTTTTTTTTGTATCTTACTGATTTCTTGAAATTTACCGTTCACATGAATTTAAATATTATAATATTATTATAATTATAATATTATTTAAATATTTAAATATTTTATTACATTTTTTGAAAGACCTGACTTATTGCATTTAAGACAATTTAGAATCTCTTTAACTCATTCACTCCCATCCATTTTCACTGAAGCAACCTCCCTCGCTCGCTTGAATGAATTAATAGCTTAGGCTAAATAAAGATTTATGTTTAACACATAGTAACACACTCAAAAAAAAGGCGACATAAAACTGTTAATTCAGCTAATATGAGCCAATATTCACCACGCCATCTTCCTCCTTCTGTTCAGTCGTTCATGGCATATGTTCCATTATTTCTCCTTAAATCACGACTCCCTTGCCAGCTTCCCCCTCCAGTCCATAAAGTCTACGGCTTTCTGTCTCATATCAATCAGGTTGGTTGTTATTGAGTAGATTTAAGTGGACATTTCCCTACAGCATGCAGTCTAAATAGAGCCTGATAAAAAAAAAAAAGAAAAAAGGAAAGATTTAGTCACTTGGCCTTTTAGATCGCAGCCACTGCGGATTGAATTTAAGAGCTCATTTGATAAACATAAAAAGCAATATTTCCCAGCCTTTTTTTTGGGGGGGGGGGGGGGTTGAACAGCTTATGAAAGCAAATAGGAAGAAATTGTTTATGCAAGACAAACCAGCACGATTAACTTTAACATAAATATGACAAATTCGGGTAAAGTTTTACCATTTGACTCGATGCCGGTAATTTCTCACACGATTGCTGGCCAGTCTGTGTCGCTGTGGGAGTGATCACAGCTGACATCAATCATTCCCTTTAAAAGTGTTGTGCTCAACATAACGGAAGCACATCTTCGCTACCGTTATTCGGCCGCCCAGCGGGATTAAAACAATACAATGAAAAGATTCAGGTGTTTGATGACAGCTGTTCACATATTCATGAATAAAATGTGTTTGTGTTAGAACAGTGTTAGAAGACTCTCTTTGTCTTCCGCGTGTTCGCTGTTGTTCGGGTAGAGAGAATGTTGATTTTTCAGACTGGAGATCGGGGAACAGGGTCCTTCGAAGGATTTATTTTAAAGAATATTCTGGACACAAGCAGGTTTACAGACAAATGGCTGCAGTTCCTCTCGCAAGTGTGTAGTTACAGCGGACTCACAGCATTCTTATACGGACGCTCCCCAACTTACGAACGAGTTACGTTCCGAGCGATCGTTCGTAAGGTGAATTTGTTCGTAAGTTGCTTCAGTGCTATATTTTGTATTATAATTTATGTTTAAAGAGAATACGTACAGTACTGTACTACGTATGTTAGCGAGAGAGAGCGAGAGACACACACAGTATGTACATGTACGTAATAAGATAAATAAAATGAAGTTTAACTTACTTTTGGAAGATGTACTCGATGCTTAAGGATTTGATGGAGGAGGAGGAAGAGGAGGATTTTATATCATGAGAGGTTCTTCGTCGTCGCTGGAATGGGCTTCAAAAGTTACTTCCTCCTCCGTAACTTCAATGTAGGAAGAAGTTGAGGGTCGCGGAGAAGAAGATGAGGGTTGATGAGTATCTTCCTTGGAGGATTTACTAGAAACTGGCCGAAAGAAGCGATCTAACTACGATTGCACAGTTTTCTTCTTTTTTCATCATAAATGATGCGGTAGCACTGTATGGCATCATACAATTGATTTGCAACCTTTGTGCAACGTTCAATATTTGGGTCTTGCTGCTCGAAGAGTGCGATGGCTTTATCTATGAGCGACAGGCGTTTCTTCTTCTTCCTCCTCCTCGACACGTTGCTGAGCCTCCAATGCTGGGTGAGCTCTCACAGCGCCAAGCGTCGGTACTAGTGGCGGAAAGAAGCACTACAGTACTCGGAAAAAGGTACGCAATACAAAATCTAACTTACAGCATCTCTTTCCGAACATTTTTTGACATGCGCGCAGACATGTTCGTATGTACCGTTGTTCGTAACTCGAATGTTCGGAAGTAGGGGAGCGTCTGTACTATCTTGAAAACCCCTCAGAAAACAGCCCCCAGCCCTGAGTTCAATACACATGACGACAGCCGGAAGTAGATAAGACTTTTTACACTTTTACAGCATATCATCCAATACACATTGAGTTCAACCCCAGACACTGGCCCATTGATGTGGGAACAGACGTCCTTTAGACATGATGACATGAGCAGAAATTGCGACAACACTTACAAAGACACATCCACAGATAAAAGTTCTACTGAGGAAATAAGTAAATTAAAACAGTTATGACTAAATCTAGGCAGAAGACTCTCAACAACAGCTGTCTACCCTGCGCCATTGCTAGACTTGGTCTGAGCAGATGTAAGTTTTAGCTGAACTTTTTGCCACCTTCTGCAAACTTTTGACTGTTGAAGACCAGCGGGCCAAATTGGCGAAACACCGACGGCGGTGCCTCGCCTCGCCTATTGCTAAGTTGCCAATTGCAAGAGTTCAACAAGAAGACACAAAAAAAGAAGCAACTCAGTCACTCGCCGGACTAACTGAAATGCAGAGTTTGTTCAAAGGGACTACAGGAGGGTCAGGATGCTGCTAGGTTGATGAAGCAATTATCCCCGCTGGAGGAGGAGATCAGCTTGCTGAAGTGTGCCTGTGAAGTCGGGATGTCTGATGGAGCTTTCATGGCTAACGCGATCCGGGCTGTTCATCCTCTCTGGCCTCCGGAGAACATTACGGGACTTGTGTTCTCTGAAGCACTATATCTCTGTGAGCCGGCACATCTGCACCTTGGCACTTCCTTTAAGTAATTGTGTCAATGACTGCTTTCATTACTTGGGTTTGTGTCATGGCAATTAGGCTGGAGGAGAACCTCCGTTTGTGTGATTCTGGTTGACTTCCACAAACAGTGTCAAGGGAATGAATTAGTTGCAATCTCAAACTTCCGCTATCGTTAGCGTTAGCATGTTCTCAGTAGCATTTTAATAGTTAGAATCACAAGTGTTACAAGTAGAATGAGACCAACTAAAGGGCTTTGTTATTCCATGAGTTTTCCTCCAAACTATATTTACCCGTTTCTTGTGGTAGTTTGAAGTGCTCAAGTTTTGAATGTCCTTTAACCCTGGAGAACCCAAGAACCCTTTTCTTCTTTGGAAAATTATGAATTATACATTAAATGACTGCTATAAGTTCACTGAACACCAAAATATATGTTTTTTTCAATTTTAAACCTTTATTCCCTAATTTAGGATTAGGGCGAAATTTGACCCTTTTGGGATTTAGGGGTATCATTTCGAAAAATCTGAATAACAAAAACTGTCAGTAAACTCTTTAGAATTTAAGAAAATAATCAATCAAATACACAGCTACATTGAACAATATAATTTTTTTGTTTTATTTGTTGCATTTTAGAACTGGATTTTGAATGTACAAACACACTTTGACAAAATCACTGCTGTTATTTGAGTAGCAGAATTTATAGGGGCCAAATTTGACCCCGTGGGTTCTCCAGGGTTTTAATTTGCTAGTTTTTGTGAATGGAGAAGGAGGTTAACCCAATCACTAGCGAGAGTGCGTCACAGACCCGATCCTTTCACTCGATTGCTTCAGAAATCTTTTTTTCAAGTAACCTTCCAAAATATCTGACTTTTATACCAATTAGAACGCTTTGTAATATATTCCACCAAATTATAAAGAGTCGAGTTACAAAACAGGCAATAAAGTGTGCAAAATGGCTTGTTTTATGTGACGATGGTCTTCCTATTTGGTCGTAACACAGCTGAATCTGTCCTGGTTTTCGCTGTGCTATGAACTGCTTTGAAATAATGGCTGCCTGTCATAACAAGCCGAGTGAGACGGGGGGAAAATGGCATTTTTGTAGCAACCCACTTCGAGGATTGTCCGCCCAGTCTGACAGATCCTTCCTCCTCCTCTTGCAGAGAGAAGCAGCCGGGAATACATCAACCCACATCCCTGCGGCAGTGGCCGGCGCACGAGTTGCATTTTAATTGTACGCACTCTGCTATTGCACACGCATTTACCTGCGGGTGCGACTTATGAAAGAGAAAAAAATGACTGGGGGAAAAAATGTGGGGAACATGAGACTTGGTTACTGTAAGAAGCCAAGAAAGATCTCATTGAACAACGAGAAGCGGTATGCATTCACTGTAATGTTTTTTTTGTTTTTTTCATCTTAGATTCTCAAAATACTTGGGGCAAAAATAACACAAAATGCATCAAAAAGAGACCGATACCACTTTTTCAGTTATTCATCTGCACTCCAAAAACAGTTGGGTAAAAAAATTACTCAAAATCCGCCAAAAAGCAGGATTTGATTGATTGATTGATTGATGTGATTTGACCAAAGTGAAATTATCTGAAAATTTAGCCGGGGGTCTGGGGGCCGCTGGCACCCAGCTAGGTCCAGGGCAGTGCCCTGGTGGGGGGTCCGTGTTTTTAAGTACTTTCAATGCACTTACATGACAAAGAAATAGACAAAACAACAGCATAAATTTTCAATGTATATTAAACTATCCCATATAAAATGGCAGTTTTAGTCAACTCAAAATCAGTCACATTCAAAAACATTGGACTGCCTTTGCTTTTAAAAACTATCACTGAGAATATCATCATATCTAACTAATGTGATTCCTAAGTTAACACATAAATAATGTTGAAGAGTTCAAATTTCATGAACAAATAATTGTATCATGACCAAATGAAAAGTAACTCATATTAGAGCATACCACAAATGTCTTTGTTATAGCAGAAGATGTTATCTGTCGGAGTCATGTGCATACACAATGAACTACTAAAAAAAAAATAAAATCGTTTTTTTTTTTTGGGGGGGAGATAAAAAAAAGCGGAATTCCGCGAATTAGCGGAAAAATCACATCCCTGAAAAAGGGACTGACCCAGCTTTTTCAGTTTTTCATCTACACTCTGAAAACAGATAGGTAAAAAAAAAAAAAGGGAGTAAAAAAGGAACCCACAACTTTTTCAATTATTCATCTGAACTCTAGAAACAATTGGGTAAAAAATAAACCAGCATGTGTAAAAAAAAAAAAAAAAAAGAGACTGACCCAACTTTCAAAAACAACCGAAAAAATTGGGTCAAATTAAGAGCCCATATAACAGGCTATTATTTTGTAAGTTGTTCATTCATTTATTTTTTGGGCCCAACTGTTTTTAGAGTGTCACCCAAAGTGTTGGGTCGAAATGAAAAATCCACAAAAAAACAACAACAATGGGTTGATGTGTACAAATCTAAAAATATCTACCATTAAGGTAGATGGGTCCTTTTTTGACCCATCTTGGGTTATTTTTTGCTAGAGTGTAGGCACACAAATATTTTTGCATTGAAACAGTCTGCACAAGAAAGCCCAACAGTTTGACATATTCAGTACTCAAGAAAATTCACTTACTGAGATCCAATTGCAAAAACTCTTATCCTCAGATAGGAACGTGAACGGGTTGCTTAATTTCCATTATTTTGTATGGCAAATATGTATATATATTTTTAAATACAAGAAATTACAAACATATTGCGATCAACCATATATGTTCCGTTATATAATCAAGAGCAAAAGTCCTTGGCAAGCCTTCTTTTCACTTTTAAGTAAGCACTTCCACTCGCACCTTCCGTCTGGGACGTGTTCCGGGCTCAAAAAGGCCCTTTGAATGGCCGATCATGCCTGGTCCTTTTGAAACGCGGCGCTCCCATCAAGAGCGCCATATAGTAACAGATTTCAAGTGCCCCACAAGTGGCTACTCTACACTCGGCGCCACTTCCAATCTGCACTCAGTCTATTTTTGATGGAAGCACAGTCATAGTCACAGTCATATATATATTTTTTATTTTTTTTTCTTACCACATGGGTTTAGTTAAGTTAAAGGTCTAACAAATGTGCTGCAATTTGGACCTGTCTTGTAATACATCATTTTGATACAGATCGCTTGCTTGACTGCCTTTTGAGTGCAGGATATAAAGCCCACTTGCCAATTATTGCAAGCAGCCTGACAGGTTACCACACAAGGGTAGAATCCGTCTCTGACATTCATTTTACAGGGTTTAGAAAAATGATTTCATCACGTGAATGTTTGAAGCGTGCCTCCTGATTTGATGCCATTAGTTGGAAAGTTGTGATTGAAGGAGCGAGGTGAAGAAGATTGGCGATGGAAGCAGCCGCTCAACCACTGACGGTTTTTGTCGAACATTCGGTGTAAGGCGGACTTGATCAAATGTCCAGAACGAAGACAAAGAACACTGCATGGCACGTCAGCGCCCCTCAGAGTGAATGCAAGTTAGAAAACGCGATGAAAATAAAGTGTATTAATGATTTGGACTTGGATTTTTTTTATATTAGTTTGCAAGTTCAAGAGGAGGAGCATTGTTTTTCCAATGATGCAATGAAGCTTAAACAAAAGATTATCATGGTAATCGTGTTGCTAAGTGCATTCACGATATTGTACAAAAAAAAAAAGCTAAACGGCAATGACAATAAAAGGGCTGAAATTTGTCGACAGGTTATGAGAGCGCTGATGTCATCACTATAAATATTGGCATTTTGGGTATTTTCACTTTGGGGTGTATTCACTTTTGTTGCCAGACGTTTTGGTATTACCTTCAAACCCAAAAACGTGTAAAAACGTTTTTTTTTGTTTTTTTTACATTTGTCCATCACTCCCAAAAATGTAAGAGCATACAGAAGGCTTCGAGGCAGCTGACATGAAGAGGTGGCTTAAAGCAACGGTGGTTAGTAACAAAAACGACCAGCAGGTGGCAGCAGACAATAAGAGATATGAAGAGCCATGTTACAGCAAGCTCTTTTTGTCAGTGTTTTCACCAGGAATGTCAATATTGACAAAACTTAGAGAGAGATACAAATGGTCTGTTTCCGTTTTGCAACAATTAGCATTAGAATATAGCTAAGTTTCATCATTATTCACAAATCTGTTCAAAACAGTGGGGAAAAGAGCTTTTTGCAACATGGCCCTGGTTGATCTCTTATACTCTGCTGCCACCCGCTGGCCGTATTTGTAATAACTACCATTGCTTCACCTGTTTTCTGCGGTTCAGAGCCTGCATCAAAGCCTTTTGTATGCTCTAGCATAAATAAATAAAAAATAAAAAACATATGCATACGTCTTTGGGAGACTTACAATTTTAAAAACATTTAAAATAGAACATTTTGGGGAGAAAATTAGTTAAATCAGGTCTAGATAAGCTCTGTGCTTAAGAAGTGCAATCACAATATTGGGGGGGGGGGGGGGGGGTATTTGTTTTGTTCAACCATATGCTCCAGCTTCCTCTCATAGTCCAAAAACATTCATTCTCTAAATATAATACGCCTTACGCTGGCTTGCGCAACCAATAGATTACATTTACAGTGCGGTATAATTTTGGTGCAAATGAGCTTCTTTTAGAAATGTGCCTTTATCGACTTGAATTTGCATACTGTTTTAGTGAGGCTTACTAGTAGATACAGTACATCAGGAACACAGGCTTACATTCATCAACAATGGCTATTTCAATGCTGCATAATGGCGGCTGCAAAATGTAAAATCTTTACAGAGTGCAGTTTGCGTTCACACATTGCTTCAAGCATCCCGTGGAGTCGTGAACAAAAACTGCCTGCTTTCATTTTCAGGACATTTTTTTCCACTAGCAGGTTTGGTTGCTACCATGGAAATTAAAAAGCAGACTCCCTTCATTTCGTGTATGGGACATATTCTATAACAGGGGTGTCCAAACTACGGCCCGAGGACCATTTGCGGCCCGCCATCCGTTTTTCAGTGGTCCGCAGCATATACTAAATTTTACATTTGACACGAAAGAAATAGGTGCCACTAAGAATAATGAATTGGTTCATGTAGTGTAGAGCTAGCAGGTGGCAGCAGAGTATAAGAGATCAACCAGGGCCATATTGCAACAAGCTCTTTTCCCCAGTGTTTTAAACAGATTTGTGAATATTGATGAAACTTAGCTATTTTCTAATGCAAATTTATGCTAAACGGAAATAGATAGAAATAAAAAAAAAAATCCTGATGTTTTAAACATCATCAAGCTACTACAGTTTTCTCTTGTTTTGGGTCTGAATGTGGAGTTGAGATTTAACTGTTGTTCAATGCAGGGGTGGATTTAGTCTGGTGGGAGACAGGGCCCTGACCACCACAAAATCTTGAAAAATACGAAACTATTTGCTTCGTCTTCTTTAACAGAAAATTGTTACGTTGCACATGCTAGAACATGTAAACATTTTATAATTACTTGCTTGACTGATTTGAACGTGTTTAATCAATTAAAGTGGAATCGTTTTAAAATGGCCTTTCCATTTTTATGTATGTGGCCCTCAAACGAAGAAATTTGGACACGGCTGCTCTATATTGTCTAAAAACAGCAAATAATGTCAAAATGAAAATAATCTTGAACTAAAATTCACGTGGCTAAGCGAGCTTTACTCAGCGCTAAACATTGATTATTTCAGTCAATGCACACTGAGGAAAATTTTAATTAACTGAGAAATGGCAGCCAAACATGCTGACATTTAATAAAGAACATCTCCTCTCCTATGCACATCATTCTCACTATTTTACAAGACAAGCAGCTATTTTCTTCCGCGGCGCCATCACATCACTTCCATGGGCTCACATAGCATGCATGCATGTGAATATAGATGGTGAAAAATGAATCCTGTCAGTCTGCTAAACACCTACTTGCGCTCTACAGTTATGTACCATAATTCAGTGTGTGGGTGTGTTACAGTATGTTATGGAACGCTAAACACTACTTTCTCCTTAGCTTCCTTCCATCTCTCGCACCAAACTCTTGTCATAAATCATACGCAGGCGTGATGAAAGGATTCATGTCAAACAGGAAAACGGCACATCTTGTCAATAAAATAATAATAAATAACAAAAAAATAAAAAAAAAATAGAAATATAAATATTATTATTATTATTAAAATATTGAAAAATAAAAAAATAATGATAATCAGTTAATATATTTTAATAGAAAAAAAAAATTGTAATCTTTAAAATTGATCATTCGATTTAATTGATTCTAAAAAAATATTTGTTTGTGTCACAATTAAAGCAAGAGCTGGACAGAGGCAGACGGGTCAACTAATTTGCATATGACACTGCGAAATAAACGCAGCGATCTAAGATCATCCGCGGTGATCTAAAACGGTGACATTTGACTTCCATGACGCCCAATGTCCCACGATTAGGTGAGGGGGGTGGGGGGGAGGAGTCACGTCACAAGACATTAGTGATGACATCATATTTGCGAGCGTGATCATCTTGAAGACATTTAATTAGCTTAGCCTTTGTAGACATTAACATTTCCAAATGTCAGGTGGAGGGCTTCTAAAATAAGTGTGTCACTTGGAAATACGACTTTATAGGCGACCTTGGTGACCCCCAGGAGTGAGAAGAGACCACTCCCACTTCCCATTTTGCAACCTGCTGATGATTTTCTTTTGTCCATAATATTTTGAAATGTAGAGAATTTGTCATACGTTATTTCTGCTTAACGTCGAACAACAATCGAGGTTTACCGGCGAAACCAATGCGAGATGAATTCTAACTCTCCAACCTTGTGACAGGGCCATTCGTTTTCTCTGAGGCAAATCAATCCAACTCTATCTTCTCTGGATTTCCTCTGCCTTTGTTGTCCCCACTCCGGCTGTCTTTACTAATAATCTGCTTTCATGTCCAATAAATGAGCCCTTTTATTGCCCCAAATGCCACCGCTTCAGCAAATAAATGGAAATGCACGAGGGTGCTTGTGCAAGGACATGTGTGTGCATGCCATGCAGTGGGAAGCGCAATAAACCGCTTCTGTCAGAGCCAGTTCCATCACGCCGATGACACATCTAGTACACTTAACCTCTAAAAAGAAAGGAGAAAAAGTGTGAAAATTTAATGATTCTAAAGAGGAATGTGGTGTTCGGGAAAAGCGATGTGAGAATTGTCTAAAATGTGTAGCTTGTCATGGAAATGTCACCAGAGCGTGTTGTTGAAAATACAAGCCGAGCCGAGCCGCACAAACTTGTCATCTACAGTCACAGGTCACAAAATTAGGGACAGTTGCACAAGGTAATGAGATCCAACTTGAGACTAGACTAATGTTGATATTAACTCATTCAAACCCAAAAAGCATATAAATATGTTTTTTAAAACTTTGTCCTGCACTCCCAAAAACGTATTTATATGTTTTTATTGAGTTTTTTTTTTTTTTTATGCTAGAGCATACAGAAGGCTACAGATTCTGACATGAAGAGGTTGTTTAATGCGATGGTAATTATTTTTTTTAAACGGCCAGTAGGTGGCAGCAGAGTATAAGAGATCAGCCAGGGCCATGTTGCAACAAGCTCTTTTTCCCAGTGTTTTCAACAGTTTGTGAATAATGATGAAACTTAGCTATATTCTAATAAACACATTTAAAAAGCACTTTACCAGGCCTCATATTCACTTTTTTTTTTTTTAAATATCGGAGTCTACACCGATGCGCTGACATAGTTTAAAATAACTTTTTAGTTTGAAATAACTTTGACCCTCAGGATCCCTTGCCGTACACTGGCCAATGGCAGAACCCAGGGTGTTTTTTTAAATTTCTAAATCCACCCATGTTGTGTCGTAACAGCTAGCTAGCTAGCATTTAGCTAACCTGGTTTATCAAAGTTTGCTAATTCCTTGCCAGGATGGCATTACAGGCCAACAGCGAAGTAACAAAAAGGCATTGATGGGTTTTAATGACTGATTGCTGAACAGTTTAAACATTTTAGTTTCCCTTCTTTTTTTTTTTCTCTCATCATGGTTCAAACCTTGCATCAGTTGCACTTTCCTTATTTTCGAGTTTGTTCGCATAAGCACTTAACTTAGTAGTTAGCTCATGCCATTGTGACCATGTCGAAGTATCCTTAAACAAGATATTGAACCCCCTTGTTGCTCCTGATGCCGCATCACCAGTAGGCGAAAGGGCAGCAGCCGAATGTAAAGCGCTTTGAGGGACTTGTAAGGTGGAAAAGCGCTATATAAATGAAGTACCATTTACCATTTAGCTAGTTATGCCCAAAAATGCAACTTATATTCAAATAGTCGATTTCCGTGACTGATTTAGAGTGCCTCATTGTCTGCTGTGAGTGCATGCACGCCATGTAGAAGGCCGAAAGAGTAAGGAGGAAAGAAAAAAAATAAACAAACATAATCCGATTCAGCAGCCAGCAAGTGGACATTTTAGAGTGCCTCATTGTCTGCTGTGAGTGCATGCACGCCATGTAGAAGGCCGAAAGAGTAAGGAGGAAAGAAAAAAAACAAACAAACATAATCCGACTCAGCAGCCAGCAAGTGGACATTTTAGAGTGCCTCATTGTCTGCTGTGAGTGCATGCACGCCATGTAGAAGGCCGAAAGAGTAAGGAGGAAAGAAAAAAACAAACAAACATAATCCGACTCAGCAGCCAGCAAGTGGACATTTTAGAGTGCCTCATTGTCTGCTGTGAGTGCATGCACGCCATGTAGAAGGCCGAAAGAGTAAGGAGGAAAGAAAAACAAACAAACAAACATAATCCGACTCAGCAGCCAGCAAGTGGACATTTTGGAGCGCCTCATTGTCACGGCGCGTGTATGAAGTGCTGACTCCATGAATGAAAATCCTTTTATGGTCTTTTGGGCACTTTTTTTTCTTCTACTTCAAACTCTGGGCTCTGCTTCCACTTGTAGCCGCTGGTCGTGTCTTAACCCATAAGCTCCGGTCCTTGTTGTCATGGTAACAAAAGCCAAACTGCATTGGCCTAGCAGTCAAGGTGGGCGTGGCTTATTTTCTCAAAATCGCTTGAGCACCAGATGTTAATTCTTACTTATTGAAATATTTTTTGAACAAAAGCATTATAAAACATTTTCTGCGTGAACGAACACTGAAACTAACCATTTTCCCAGCAAGAGGGCTTCTGGTACAACGTCCGTTAAACATCACACATCATGTTTCATCTCGGTGAACTTCTGCTGACGCGAATAAAAGTCTTCTTGAACAACCTGTACGGCTGCCAGGAGTACACTGAACATTCAAGAGCATCTGTGTTTCTTCTGCTGCCGTCAGTAAATAATGCACCGCCGCGCATCTGCAGTCTGACTTAATATATAATTCACACCTTGTATGCGGGGAGACAAGCCGTATGCCATTCACTTAAGAAAGGGAAACACGACTACTGGCTCGGAACCGCTTTTGTGTGCTGCGTTGACAAGAGATGGCCAAACTAATCGATCCATCGATGAATTATCATTTAATCATTTGATTAATCATTGCAAATTTGGTGCATTGTGTGGAATGGATTGTTGAATAATCATGTCTTCAAATGTATTGCAAATACATTGGAATAAAATACATCATACAAAATACAAAGTGTTAAATAATTAAAAAATATATTTTTTTAATTTTTTTTCCAGAGATGCTGTTGATCCTGGGAACTCTCTGCACCTTCTTTTTTTATTTGAAATTTAAACTAACATAAGTACAAATTTAATTAATTTTTGACTACTTTATTTACTGTAGAAAATAATTGTTTATTGTGTATTTAACTTTTGAAAACATGCTACTGCCCCTCGCAGAGCCCAGAACCTTTTGCTAGATTTAGAGCTGGAGTTTGTACTTTTTTACATTTTGATGCCAATATTTTCCCTTTTGGTGAAAATGGATATTGGTTCCAAATATCGATTATCGGCGTCCGTGACTACTAATATTCTGTATCCGCCCTGAAAATAACATATCGGTCTACCTCTAACTAAAACTAACAAAAACTAAACAAAAACAAAAAAAGGATTTATAAAAAAAAAAAAAAAGCTCTATAAACTAATCAAAACTTAATTAAAAAAAAACATAAGTAAAAAAAGAAAAAGAAAACTAATTATAATTATAATGAAAATTGAAAAACAACTAAATTATGGTAGCAACATGATAAGATTGCTGAGTCTGGTTGGAACCTTCAAAAATGAGTACCTTTTGAAAAATCGGATGATGCGTTCTGGAGAAAAATGGTTTTCTGTGTTCAGAAATAAAAAAAAAGTTTTTAGATAACGTATGATATTGCCTATAAAAATCTGGTCAAAACACACCTTCAAATAAGAGTTCAATTATTTACTTATACCTATTTGACTTATTTAAGATGCATTTGAGAAGCTCATTACATGTTTTGATTTTAAAAAAATTATAAAAATCCACCAAGATGGCAGCCATTTGTCATGTTGCCAGCAGTGTGTTTCCTTTCTTTCCTTTGGTCCTTCCTCGGGTCTCCTGACGGCCTCACAACTCTGGCTGGAAGTGTTCGGTTTAGGTGAACAGTATGGGATTTTTTAATAGTTTTTAGGTGAACTAATGAATACACACACACTCGCACATACACATACTCACCCACATACAAAAAAAAAAAAAGAGAGCAATGATGATGACATGTCAAATCGGTAAAATTACCGAATGAACAATACTGAGCTCTCAAGAGAAAAATAAATAAATAAATAAATAACAGTGTGTTGGCCATCGCGAAGTTTGACATCCCGCATCGTATAGCCGGCCCATTCCCGGCTAAAATGGCCCAGCGCATCGGCCGCACCCCCGCAACCCAATGATAAATTTTTTTAGGCGGGTTGATAGACCGCCCACACAAGTCTTTCCCCAATATCAACCGGCCACCCCCTGACGTCAACAAAGTTTTGGGAAAACCGTCTTCAAATACCCGTGCCGAATTTTGAAGCCGGTAAGTCCTTCTTTACACATTGCCACTTTTAATAGTGCAAAAAACGCAATTAATGGCGCCCGATTTGGTTGATGTTCCTGCTTTTATTTCCACATCATGTGTTATATGACTCAACACTTTGGCCGAGACGGACGTGCAGATTGCTGCGAAGGCTGAAAGTAACGTTTTACAGGTTGGCAGTGGCCTTGCAGACAAGACACCCTAATATCATTTCTGCTCTATTAATATGTGGAGCCGAACAAAAAAAAGCGACTCCTCTTAGCCCTCCTCTGCCACCCACCGTTGTTGCTGACAGCACTCTACGTGGGAATATGCAAATGCGTATCAATATGTAGAGAATGTACATTAAATGTCATATTCCAAGAGGTTGCTTCTGCGGCGCTTCACTCTCATTTCGGCACAGACAAGATGTCTTGTCAGTATCATGGACGACAAAGCGCCAGACTCACTCAAAGCACCTCTTTTTTTTTCTCCCCCCCCCCAACTTGCACGGCTCCAACTATTCTGCTGAGACGACCACATTAGCTTGATTACGGTTTTATCTGTGGAATGAATGCGCAGAAATAGCTGACTTCACATTATGTTGCAAATCCAATTTTGTATTGATTGACAGCGTAAGATTCCCTAAGCTCATGGATTCTTCTAGTTTTCCAGCATATTACAGTGTCATTTGCATTATATACAGTAAATATACCGAGTGAGGAGTAATTAGTTAGGCTACTGTGAGTTTAGTTATTCAATTTCAGGTATAGGAAAATTCTTTTTTTTTTTTTTTTTTCCTGGAGAGCTCAGTATTGTTCATTCGGTAATTTTACCGATTTGACATGTCATCATCATTGCTCTCTTTTTTTTTTTTTGCATGTGGGTGAGTGTGCGTGCGTGCGTGCGTGCGTGCGTGTGTGCGTGAGTGCGTATTCATTAGTTCACCTAAAACCTATTAAAAAAATCCCATACCGTTCACCTAAACCGAACACTTCCAGCCAGAGTCGTGAGGCCGTCAGGAGACCCGAGGAAGGACCAAAGAAAGGAAAGGAAAGTGAAATCCAGCAAATTCTTCTTAGTGAGCAAATAAAGGATTTTTTTTTTTTTTTGTACTCAAATGACATTTTATCAGTGCAACAATTTGGCTTTAGAAAAAAGAAAACTACTATCATGGCAGTAATGAAAGTAGTAATTGACAGAAAACAACACTGTTTTTTTTAATTTGTAAAAGTGTTTGACACCATTTTTCTTTTAATGTAAAGAAGCCTATTGTCGCTGCATTTTTTTTTTCATGGAGATATATCTGTTTTTTTTTTTGGGGGGGGGGGGGGCGCTGCCTTTTGGCCAAGACTCCCTTGGAAAAATTGTTGTTTTTAATCTTACGGGATATTTCTTGGTTAAATGTAAAAAAAAAAAAAAAAAAAAGTGAAATGACTTTACATCGAGTCTAACAAACAGCAACACATATAAACATATAAACTGAGACCAAATCTGAAATTTCCTGACCTCCGGATTCTTTGATCTATTAATGACATGCAATATTCATCCTCCCAGCTACTGAATGTTTCATTCTAACTGCCGGGATGTGGAGCGCATGACTAAAGAAGCGTAGTAGCAACGTATCTGGAGGATGTTGAACATTTATCACGATGTAATACCTGACCTTGGACGGTGCTCTCCTGCAGCCGCTATTTTGGAAATCAAAAGGAGATACAATTAGGATAATGCTGGCCAGTAAATGTGGAATGTGTGATAAATATTTATATTTTCCTCAATCTACCAAAAGGGCTGTTGTCTCCATTAGTCGCTGCAAATTTATGTACCTTTGATGCACCTTGTGTTTGCCGCTACAAAAACAAATGTAGCAGTGGGGGGAAATAATCTTAAATGCGGTTGTGTTTACATGCCTATAAATCATTATATTTAAGATTGATCTCCCTTTTGCTTTAGCGCCGTTGTCGTAACGGCTCATAATAGCTGGAACATTTATCACGGGAGTGCCGGTAATGCCACACAGTCAACACTGGCAATTATTTAAAAGGATTGCCTTTCCCATTATCTGTAGCAACCAGTTGGTTTTCCCTCCCAATTAAGCATGCGGGCAATGAGAAAACTCCCTTCACCTATTATGGAAATGATACAATAGGACCAATGGGAAAGGGGCGATATCAGACCACTGTTGTGACTGCCGCTAAGTCGACTAATACCACCATTAAAATCCCGGCAACAAAAAAAAAAAAAGAGAGCAATGATGATGACATGTCAAATCGGTAAAATTACCGAATGAACAATACTGAGCTCTCCAGGGGAAAAAAATAATTTAAAAAATCCCGGCAACTCTAATTTTCTGATCCAGACTGACTAAGGCTTACATTCTAATCATGTGACCTAATTCCATTTTTTTTCTCCTCCCACGTGGCCCAGTCTTGATATGCGTCACGGCATGGAATAGGATACACTTGAATATGAATGAATGGATTCGATTATAGTGAGATGCATGCCACTAGACTGTATGTACAGGTAAACAACTGCAGTGTAAGTAGCCAATTGAACTACAGGTGTCACATGGCAAATATCAGCAAAATGCACCAACAGATCGGAATCAGATGGACTAGCATAGAATGTAAAAAAAACACACAAGTTTGCTGAATAGCGCCCCGAGTTTCTGAGATGGCAAAAAACAGAAAACATGAGGAAGGAAGGAAGGAATGGTGATGACAACAACCCTATATTCAATCAACTTTTTTAAACTCATTCACTCCCAAAAACGTATAAAAACGTTTTTTATGTGTATGTTTTTTTTTTATGCTAGCGCACAGAATTCTTTGATGCAGCCTCTGACGTGGTGAGGTCGCTTAAAGCAATGATAGTTATTACAGAAAAAAACGGCCAGCAGGTGGCAGCAGAGTATAAGAGGTCAGCCAGGGCCATGTTGCAAAAAAGCTCTTTTCCCCAGTGTTTTAAACAGGTTTGTGAATATTGATGGAACTTAGCTATATTCTAATGCTAATTGCTGCAACGCGGAAACAGATACAAATATACGTTTTTTTTCCTGATGAAAGAAAAGACTCTAATCTTTCTTTTGGTAAATTCCTTGTTATTATAGCAATAGAACAGAATATTCTGCGAGCCTTCAGTCAAAATCAGCAGAGAGCGAAGGGGGTTGCTTCAGTGAAAATGGCTGGGAGTAATTAATGTATTCAGGACCCTAACCATTCAGTTATTTATAGTCCAGAAGCTGAATTTTTAAGTCAATTCTACAGCTGACTTGAAGCCATTAAGAAGTCTTAAGGACTGGAGTCAAATGTTCTGATGTCTTTGGTCTGGTCAGAATCCGAGCTGCAGCATTCTGAATGGCAGCTATTGACTGGCCAACCTTGTTTTTTTTTTTAGGAACAAATATAAAGATAAAAAAAATCCATGTCCTTATCTTCTAATACTCTTTACTGAAGAAATGATTATGATACACCGTGTGGTACGGTAATGTCAATCATGGTTGCACAAAGCGTCCTCCTTTATGTAGCACAAAGCTCATGTGGTAAAAGATGTCTTCATGCCACGCTGCACCGACTGCTGCGGTCCCATGTTTGTGACGGTGCAAAGCCAGAGGCAATGAGAGTGAAGTGTGTCAGCCTGTGCAGCTGATAACATGGCTCTCCGTCACACGCCAGTCAAACAGTGTTTGCTGTGGAGCGATGCTTTTGTCCCACACATATACAGTACTGGATTGAGATTGTGAAATTGCCGTCTGTAGCCATCTCATTCCTCGAACCGTGTCAGTCTGTTTTGACATTATGTTGCGCCTTTAGTTTCTTTGCAGACGATTCTTTTTTAACATGTTTTACTCCACTGGAGAATTTGTGTGCAACGTTGCACTATTTGAAAATGGTAAGAGACTTTCTGATTTCACAGACCAATTGTCGTCCTACAGATATTTTCATGGAAGAATGCGCTGACAGATTAAGGAATCTCTTATGATCTATCTTAATTAGGGGTGTAACAAAAAAAAACAGTTTGAACCGGAACATCTTTTTTTTTAATTATTATTATATCAAACGATTTCAATTTGGAATATATATATATATATATATATGTATATATATATGTATATGTGTATATATATATATATATATATATATATATATATATATATATATATATATATATGTGTATATATATATATATATATATATATATATATATATATATATATATGTGTATATATACATATACATGTGTATATATATACATATACATGTGTATATATATACATATATATATATATATATATATACATGTGTATATATATACATATACATGTGTATATATATACATATATATATATATATATATATATATATATATATATATATATATATATATATATATATATATATATATATATATATATGTATATATATATATATATATATATATATATATATATATATATGTGTATATAAACATAATTTTTTTTTTTTTTATGGGAATATTCAACAAAACGTCTTAGGGTTAGAATTCCCACATTAAGCATGAAATAATGTTATATTAATGGAACATTAAGCCTTAACATTTTATTTCAATGCTGTTCAAACATGAAACGTGAAATGCAGTGGCTCAGTCACAAGCCTGAATTTTCACATAAATAAATACATTTTCATACAAATCTTACAGTGTACATGCACAAGTTTACTGATGAGTATTTTCTTAATTTTAGTAAAAAGAAAAAAAAAATCTCAATAATCAATTTATAGATTCGCATCGGGATTAATCGAATCGAATCGTGACCTATGAATCGTGATACTAATTGAATCGGCTATTCACAAAAAAAAACTCCTCGCAGGTAAGAAAAGGCAGCTGGAACCCATATTTTTCCACCAATGACGTTGATATTATATGTCGATATTGATGACGTGGGACACATTACGGCTGATGGCCAGTCTGTGAGTTGTAGGTGAGCTTTATGGGCCAGGTGTATCCCGCACTGTCAGCACAAGTCAGTCGTCGCTGGGCAGTTAACTCAATTAAAACATACAAAATTATGTCTTACCTTCACGGGGCACTGGAATTATTACAACCTATTGAGAGCAGAAAGGGGAAAATTATTTTGTCCATGAGAGAAAATGCGAAAATGAGTCTGGCACGAGGGTTTGTTATTGACAAATTTGAGAGGACATGTCACATTTCAGATCTGAAGTTGGTCATCGAATTCAGAAAAATGCCTTTAAAGTTACACAAATCTTCGCAGTTCGACCATCGCCATTGCGTGATGTTGCGGGTGACCTCAACGTACCTCACAAGACTTTTCTTAAGTAAGCAAGCAGGCTTCGACTTTTTTTTTTTCTTTTTTTTTGCAACATTTATACCAAAAGCAGGACCAGCTCCAACAAGGGGTCTTAAAAGAAAAAACATGTACGAAGAGAAGAAAATACACCGTATATGACTGTAAAGGGAAGTAATGGACTCACATTGAAGGCAGTAAGAGTCCGGGGTTGTCACTTGTTATCAAAGTTGAGATTGGTTCGGGTGATATGCGCTGGAGCGGCATCGTGCTGCATGGATTAAGCGCCTGAATGCTGGAGGATCTTTGGTGGAAACTGCCAGCCCGACACAAGTTGGTGTTTGGCTGGCACCATTTGTGTTGCGACTACTCGTCACCAATAACTGAAAAGAAAAAAAACACTTTTCTTTAGGGTGACCAGTTTTTTTTTAATTAAAACCGGGACACTACAATTTCACTGAAAATTACATATAGAATAATTCTCACCTGGAACTATTTATAATAAATGTAACTGCTAGCCAGTCTGGTTACCGATTGGTTGTTATTGCTTTAGCTAAATGCTATCTTCCATCTTTCCATCAAAACAGAGGCCATCCCGGATTTAAATGGACGACTATACACCCGTACGTATTTTTTTCCAAATTTGACATTGAATTTTTGAACACCAGAAGAAGGTGCATTTGCCAGGACTTATTCTCATTGCCGACATTAAGAAATTCTCTTAAGGCCACGGATGATCCCTCCGAATCTGTCACATCGCCGTTGTTAATGCTCCCTGCTTCATGTTCCTCCTCATTCACTCCCAGCCATTTTCACTGAAGTAACCCCCTTTGCTCCCGGCGGTTTTACTGGATTTTTGAGTGATTTTGCAAGGTCCACAGAAATTCTATTGCTATAAAAACATGGAACCTACCAAAAGATAGATATTGCAAAGTTTCACCATTATTCACAAACCTGTTGAAAACACTTGGCAAAAGAGCTTTTTGCAATATAGCCCTAGTTGATCTCTTATACTCTGCTGCCACCTGTTGGACGTTTTTTTTGTTGTTGTAATAACTACCAATGCTTTAAGCGACCTCTTCATGTCTGAAGCTGTATCTCTAGCATTAAAAAAAAAAACATAAAAATGTATAAATACATTTTTGGGAGTGCAGGACAAAGTATTAAAAACGTATTTATACGTTTTTGGTTTTGAACGAGTTAAAAGTGTTATGATGACGATGATGATCGATTATTTCTTTCTCTCGACAATCCAAGGTCAACCACAGTCCCACTGTGGGATCTTAGATGTTCCGCTGTATTCACATGGCTGTCCATTCATTTCTCTATTTGCCCCAAACTGCGATGATTCGCCTAAAATGGAAAAACTCGAATGATCCCCTGAAATGAGTCCTGCTATATTGGAGTCATCATTGCTGATTGAAGACATATGGCCACAATGTGTTGTAGCCTCTCCGTTTTAAAGCTCCAAAGTAATCTGCAACAGACTGCTGCATTTTCCCAAACACCTGCTGTTGTTGACAAATCATTGAATAGCAGGATTGCACGAAACCCGCTTTATTCTTGTCAAATGATCTTTTTACGGGTGTATTCCTCCTCTCACCTTAAATCAAATGGCGTACGCTACCCCATGATTCAGACGACACTAATATGACGACGGTTAACGATGATGATGATTATTTCTCTTTATGGTTGAGCTTGACGCAGCCACGTGCTCGCGCCCACACCGGCATTCATGATGATCTGTGAGCACTGACTCACCAGTTACGCACCTCCAATTCATACACACGCTCTGCCCAACCAGTAGGAGTCACCAACGCTGCATACTGCCAAATGGGTTTTATGGAGCTGAATGGTACTGGGGCCAGGGATTGAACCCGCAATGCCTACCTTTTTTTTTTTTACCTCATATGAGACTTTTTATTTTATTTTATTATTATTATTATAATTTTTTTATGTGGGTGAGTATGCGTGCGTGCGAGTGTGTGTGTATTCATTACTTCACCTCAAATCTATTTAAAAAATCCCATACCGTTCACCTAAACCGAACACTTCCAGCCAGAGTCGTGAGGCCGTCAGGAGACCTGAGGAAGGACCAAAGAAAGGAAAGTGAAATCCAGCACCGACCAGACACCACCTTCTACCCACCGGGCCACCAACCAGAGTCCTTCACCAATCCCAGAGACATCTAAATTCCAACAAATCAGGGAGACCTCAAGGAGACTTTTTTATTTTAAACAGTCAACTAGCTTCTTCCACATCCTGCTTTCAAGGAGATTGCATCTACGGTTTTAACGTTCAGTTCCAAATAGGATTTGTGCGCAGAGGTCGAGTTGAGATGATAATGCAGCATATGCCGGGATTTCCTAATTGCTGAGAATGTTGAACAATCACCCGTTTTCAAATCTCGGTTACATCTGTGTCTTATCTCAATGACTCAGACCCCCTAATAGGTCTAATTCCTTAAATGTTTTGTTTGAAATGCTTGACTATTAGCCGGCTCACACGGAGAACCAGCGTGCACTGAAATAACCCGTTCATTTCTGCTGCGCTCGACTGAAATGAGACTTTAAAATGAGTGTGTTTTTTTTGTAATGGAAAACCACAAACACTGAGGCGTCAACGCGCCGCACATTGTGAGGCAACATCACAGTGGAGACAACCACCGTGCACGCTTTGACACGGGTCATAATGATTTAAGACCGCGGAGGTCACGAATGTGACGTCCTGTCAGTCTGGTACGGAATCTGCGGAGAGCCGAGGAATCGATGCGATGTGATCGCTGATTCTTCCCCGGGGAACAAGTGAATTGGGGGAGAAGACGTCAACTTTGACCCCTTTTGGAAAGAAAATGTCTTCTTATGATCACCGGATCGATCCACATGCGGACTTGACTGATCGTTTTGTATGTTGTACTGACATATTTGAGGATTAACTGTACACAAATAAGGTCAAAGTAGGAGTCCAGTCGTTATCAAATTTCCCTAATAACTGTTGGCACCAACTAAAGGTGACTGAAAATTGTCCAGTTGGAATGCCGTGCACGCTACACAGTAAATTCTGTAGAGTAAATTTTACTCTAAACAAAGTCTATTTGGTCCCACTCTAAACGGAGTAAAATTTACACTTGGGAGAAAGTTAAAAAGTCCCTCAAGGGTTGAGGAACAAACCCACAACTTCAACTTACTTACACTCTGACCATGCAGCTCCTACTGTGTGTTTGTATATCGCTCGTGTCAGCTGGAATCGTCGTTAACGCCAATGTTTTTGGTCTCCTTTTGGATATAAGCAAACAGTGGGAGTGGCATAGCTCAGGTGGTAGAGTGGCCGTCTCCAAAGATGAAGGTCGTGAGTTCGTTCCTCAACCCTTGTGTAACTTTTTGTTGTTTTTTTTGCTCTCCTTGCAAAGTTTACTAAGAATTTTTGAGTGAACAATACTTAATGTTTTTTTTTTGTATTTTTTTTTTTATGGGATATGCAAATTATTTCATACACACTAAAAGTACTTTGAGTACAATTTACTCTGAATATTTTACGCTCTTCCAAGTGTAAATTTTTACTCTGTATAGAGTGGGACCAAACAGACTCTGTTTAGAGTGAAAATTACTCTACAGAATTGACTGTGGCTAGCAGTTACTATGCACGTGTCCTTTTATTGTCGTCCCCTATGAATGGAGGCAGAGCTAATTGTTAAAAACATTTCGTTTTGAAATGGTAGCCTCTCTCGCCTCATCAGTGAACCTGAGGCAGACAAGCGTAGCTGTTTTGGGAAAATTCCGCCTCATCAATTTTGCACAGCTGTAGGAGTGAGCTGATGTGTTTCTTGTTCGTCACAGTTTTTGGGTTTTTTTGTTTTTCAATCTAGTTTCATAGATTGGGTTGTGTGGCTTTGTGTGTTTTTTGGAGGGAACAGAATATCTTTTCTTCTTTTGGGTTAAAAAAGTTTTTGTGTTACATTAGTCAGTTTTGGACTGATTTTCTGTACATGTTGGATATCTGCTCAGGTGCTAGCCTATAGTTTTCCATTCAAAACACCTCATGGTTCGGACCGGCAACCCCCATTTAATTTTTGTTAGGGGCAGAACTGATCTCTGTTTAGCAACAGAGAGTAACCAGGTAATATTAAAAGTGATTTTTTTTAAAAATGGAGTTTGGTGAGTTCGGTCCAGCATCTGTGAGGTAAATTTCTATTTTTAGA
Organism: Vanacampus margaritifer; assembly: GCF_051991255.1. NCBI lineage: Eukaryota > Metazoa > Chordata > Actinopteri > Syngnathiformes > Syngnathidae > Vanacampus > Vanacampus margaritifer. The sequence goes on along the minus strand of NC_135441.1, from coordinate 21,789,999 downwards.
TTTCTTTAAGTTATTTGATCATGGCTTACAGTCAAAGTGTTTTTTTGACTTTTGGGTTCAAATGGACCCAATCAATGCTGGATTATTATTAGTATTGTATTATGAACATTTTCTAAGGAGAAGAAGCACATTTTTACTATTAGGGGTTGTCGTAGTTACTTACATAATATGTTTGGCACCGTTTTTACAACAAATGCCCTTATTAGAAATCTAGTGTTAAGGGTTTAAGGGAGTATCCTCCACCACAATTTTCTAAGAATGTTATATTACATTTACTTACATACAACTCATTACACAAAATGGGGACCAGCTTCTCCAACCTTCAACTGAAATATGCTGGCTCAAACAACATTTGGTAACGTAACCCAGTCTGCTCAAAATTCATAGATATGCAACAACTCAACATTTGGATTTTTAAACAATATCATCGGAAGTGCAGTCTTTTTCTCGGCTGTAGGTTCCAATGCCCTACCGCACACTAACGACCAGTCCAGGATGTACACTGACTCTCTCCCAAAGTCAGCTGGGATATGCTCCAATCTCACCCACGACCCTAATGAGGTGAAGCGCCATCGAAAATGAATGGATGGATGGATTTAGCCTGCCGAAGCAGATGGTGCCCCCACCATTGATTTTATATAATTAAAAAATGCCACACTATACTGGACACTAAATGAAGCTAAACTATGTAGCATCACTTTCAGTGGAAATAAATAAATAAATAAATAAATAAGTAAGTAAGTAACCCCGCTACTGCAGCATGCAGCTGGAATGGTCACGCAGGCGTGCAGGCAGCTATTGGCCACCAGAGATTGCAGTGCTTCTATTGATTGGTCGTCCAATACAGGCAAGTGCGGGGGTTATTCCAGGCTGTCGTAAAGTAGCAGGTTGCTGCCTTTTAATTTAATGTCACATCAAGTTTGACCAACATTGGTCCAATCAGATCTCCTCCGCACTCCCTCTCCTCCTTCCCCTCTCTCTCTCTCTCTCTTCCTCTCTCGCTCTCTCGCTCTCTCTCTCTCTCTCTCCCCCCGTCGCGCTTCCTCTCTAGCGCACCTCAATGAGCCTTATTGGTGCACTGTGAGCGACCATCATCCGTCCACTGGATTCCCACCGCCAGCTTCCCCGAACATATGCATTTGCCGAGCTTCTTCCCACGGAGTTGAACAGTGAGGTTGTAAGGTGGCAAAAATGGCTCGAAGCTTAGTGCTTTTGCTCCTGTGGTTCTTCGAGACATCAACCGCGGGATTTCCTAATCAGATTAATATCGGTAAGTGATTTGCGCCGGGACTTGCTCTGTCATTTTTGCGCAGACTGTTAGCGGTAAGAGATGTGAATAAGTTAAGTGTTTTAAAAAAAATAAAATAAATGCTGCACAGTCTTCTAGTCTATTGTGAATTGTTTGTTTGGATTAAAACCAAACATTGTGGATGGAGCGAGTTGAATTAACCAAGATGAAAAAGGCAACTCGGATCACGCTATAATGAGTTACACGCACGATATTGTACTAGTAATAAAAATCTGAAAGTGATGCGCGTGGTGTGCTCGCGTTGTTGCCTCTCGCAGGGGGTCTCTTCATGCGCTCCACCGTGCAGGAGCACAGCGCCTTCAGGTTCGCGGTGCAACTCTACAACACGAACCAAAACACAACCGAGAAGCCTTTCCACCTCAACTACAACGTGGACAACCTGGAGTCCTCCAACAGCTTCTCGGTCACCCACGCGTGTGAGTACAAGCTACTTACTCATGACTCGCACACTCAGCAAGATGGACGCAATTAAACGCATTATGATGCGTTTTGTGACGTGACGGTGACATACGTTTACATGCAGTCAATCATCGAAATGTCACGTAAACACGCGCAAAACCCCGGATATGTTCTTATTCGGGGTTTTAAAAACTTTGTAACTTTGCCTGCTCCCTTCGCAAGAAATCTGTACTTGTATACGCGGCGGCCATTTTACATCGTCACTCGCAAAAACGAGCCAATCTTGAATACATTGATTTCTGTGCGGTGTTTTCAAGTTATTTTCTGTCTGTGTGCAAATATACACGCATATTTGTGTGTATATAAGTCAGTGCTTCTGCTGCGTGCAATCCGCCGGAAATACAAAAGCGGAGCTAAACAAAATGGCGGAACATGGGGATGCAGGACAGAAGTACACTTTTGAAGCGAGGAGGAAACCGACTACATTATTATTGTGATGATTGACATGAATATAATTGTGTCCGGATGTCCACCCACATTCACTCTATAGTTCCGCTCTATTTGGTAGCCCATATAGTCGTGCCTCCTTCTATTTAGCGATTTGGACAGCTAGCTAAAGCTAACTACTTGCTCCTTGTCGTATATTACGTCATGACACAGCGGCACATTAAGATCTCTGCTTATATATTGGGAATCATTTTTTTAAACTGTATTTTATTTTCTTTGTTGTACAATATGTATTTCCAATTCTTAATTTCCGTGGTTAGAGTAGTTTCGATGCTGACGTGTCGCTTGCTTGTGTCATTTTGTGGCTTGCTCGCAATGCATTGTGGTCTATATTTACCTGTTGCGTGACCATCGTTATTCACTACTTTTCCAAGTGCAATTGTGGGTAATTTCATGTTTACAATTTTTTTTTTTTTGGGGGGGCGTTTGGATACCCCTACAAAATGGCGTGATCCCTCAATAGTGCACCATATAAGGAATAGTGTGCATATTCAAACTTGGCCAATGAATTTTAACTCTTTGACTGCCAAAAACGTTAAATAACGTTTAGTAAAATCCTATGGAGGAGTGCCAAAGACGTTAAAAGACGTTTTTTTTCAAAACAGGTGAAACTAACCATTTTCTATTGTTGATTACTCAAAAACGGAATAAGGTAGAAACAAACTTTTTCTTTCTGATGGAAGATGAGAGTCCAATCTTTTTTTGGCAGTATGTGCGTTTCCATAGTCCAAACACATAATTTTCTATGGACCTTGAAAGAGCAGTCAAAATGCTTAAAATCGGCTGGCACCCACGGCATCCCTTTTCTGAAAACGTCTGGCAGTCAAAGAGCTACTGACCGTAAAAAGTTAATGGTGGAAATGGCATCTATTTGCATATTGGCATTTAGATCGGAATATTTATGCGTAAACGTCCTTAATATTTCAGAAACCTCAATGTAACCCGAATATTGCCTGCATGTAAAGGTGGTCATTATTGGTGATATTTTGTGAAAATTTGACTCGCATGCTGTACAAGTTCCACTGGCAACACGGTACACAAGAATCATTGTGGCAAGCATTTATAGAGTTTGTATGTTGGTCGTATCTGATCATATAATTGATTTAGAAAGGGTTAATATAAGTAGCATATAAACAGTGGAGAATGACGTGCATTGCCTTTGCTCTAAGCGTTTTTATGGGCTCTTTTATTGGTCATATACAATATGGTGCAGAGCCCGACAAATAAGCTCCCCCTTTTGAATCGCAATTAGCAGACACCGAGCGGATAAACGAGGAAGGGATGGAGTTCAGAGTGACATTTGGGGATGTCATTTGAAAGGATGAGCCGAGCGAATGGGGCTGCCTTCGGGAGCCAAAACGCCTTCATCCCTCTAACCCCCCGTGCTGCATGGTCATAATGGCCCCTCTGAGTCTCCGCCCGCTCCATCGTCTCACTCCCCCTGTGTTATAGAGCATCTCTCCGGCATTGCAGAGTCAGCTCATTAGCACCCAGCCCTCATAGCACCTCACCGTGCTGTCATTGGGCAAAAGGTGGAGGGGGGGGGGTGAGAGAAAAAAAAAATCTATAGCTCCCCCCCTTCCTGACCAGCAAACGAGTTGATCTGCAGAGGAGGTGGGCCTGAGCGGTGGTGGTGGTGGGGTGGGGGGGGGGGATGAAGTAGAGCATCATATCGGAAGCAGCCGAGCTGCAAGGACCCAAACGAAGGCTTCCGTAAGAAACAATAAGCAAATGAGTGTGAATAAATATTAGATAGTAGCATGCAATTTCACGCACGTTGAAGAGGAATGGAAGCATAGGAGGGAAAAAGGCTTGATATCGGAATCTAATTAAATTCACGGGCAGGCTGAGCTTTGGCGAGGGGAAGGGGCTCCTGTGGGAGCCGTGGCCCCGTTTCTTCTTTCTTGCCGCCATGTTGAAGCTTTTCCATCAAGAGAACTGTCTCAGGACGGTCTTCAACTTCACACGCACTAACACTGTGAAGTTTGACACAACTACTTTTAAAGGCCCGTATCTGTCAAAGATGCGGAAAATATGGATGAGTGGCTATCAAATATCACTTGATTATTTAGGGGATTTTAGGATTTAGCATTTATCTCTTTGACTGCCAAAAACGTTAAATAACGTTTAGTAAAATCCTATGGAGGAGTGCCAAAGACGTTAAAAGACGTTTGTTTCAAAACATAGGTGAAACTAACCATTTTCTATTGTTGATTACTCAAAAACGGAATAAGGTAGAAACAAACTTTTTTTTTCTGATGAAAGATGAGAGTCCAATCTTTCATTTGGTAGTATGTGTGTTTCCATAGTCCAAACACATAATTTTCTGTGGACCTTGAAAGATCAGTCAAAAGATCAGTCAAAATGCTTAAATCGGCTGCCACCCGCGGGATCCCTTTTCTGAAAATGTCTGGCAGTCAAAGAGTTAACTGCTATGTTTGAAGTTCCTTCAAGTCGTCTTCGTAACTGTAAAAGAGCTTACAAGCTATTTGCGCTACACAAGTTTCAACTAAAAACATTTGCACTCTTTTCGTCAATTATGGTCGTTTGTGAAAACAGAAGAATTGTTCAATGTCGTCATGGTGGACCTCTATGCTGTTGTTGTGTTTGTGTTGCTCAAGATAATGATTTTTGATCAAATTTCCAGTAAAATTTTCCATTTCTGCAACCAGCAAAACTGTACTTTCACAGTGCCATTTTTAAAGGTTTTTAAATCGTTTCATTTCGGCCCTTCATTTTATACGACAATTGCAAATCTCAAAGTGTTTTGTTCTTCGTTCTCCATGAACCAGGAAGTAGCCTGCTAACAGACATACAAACTCAAAAATGATATAATATAATGTTAACAGTCGGACCAGAGACATTATTGTTTGGCAATAAAGTTATTTATGGTCGATATAGCGTTACTATTACAACAAATCTAACATCACTTTGTGTCTTTCTAAGCAACGGCTAGCTTGGCATGCGGATGACATTTCATGTTTCTGCTTGTACACAAACAACAGAAATATAAAAATGGTGCTTTCTGTTGTGAAACTAAAAGTAAAAGTAGTAAAAAGCAACTAATCTAATGTTACAGAACAAAAACACGAATGGTTGTTGTCATTCAAATGTGCCCGACGGTTTTGTCCAAACTTGAATCACACATTTGGACTTGGATCAGTCAGTAATCACCCCCCCCCCCCCCCCAAAAAAATACAATCTGCTGAGTTACTGTACATACCCTTATCGGGTTATTTATTTATTTATGTAACCAACCATGATATAAGGACTTTCTGCTCGCATGACGATGGAGAAACGTCCGTAAAAAGAGGGCAGAATTCCTTTCTCATGTTCTTTGCTCTCAATTCAGCTGACCTGAACCAAACCACACACCAGACACCCAAGTTCTTTGCCTGCTTGTTCGGTGCATTTGAGATTTCAGACGAATGAATCGCATCATAACAGTTGTGCTAAAACTTGAACCGACCCTGAGTGTAAGTGTAAAGACAGAAAACTGTCATTTAGGATTAGCATTAGCATATGTATAGAGTGCGATGTATTCAAGATGGCCAACACAACGCATCACACATGACATCCCCACGGACCATTGTTTGTCAAAACTGGTCTGTTAGGGGCAGAACGGTGCCACACGGTAAAATACAAACAGAACAAAAGAGTAGAAATGAAGAAGAAACTGGCTAACTGTTAGCTTATTTCATAACTATGCTACAAATCAAAACCTTCTCCTTGACATTTTTATTGTGGTGAATCATGACTTGCGAGACATGTTACACAAACTCAGTTGTTGTGCTATTTGTGTCCAGCAACAACACAAGCGTCAGGTCACTTCCTAATTGGCTATCGTGCTGTTTGTCGTCATAATCGTGGTATCCGAAGCTTGGCCAAACTCAGCGATCAGAAATATTTAGAATATATTTAAAAGATTTACAATCATGGACCTTTACAGAATAAATCAGTGAGAAAAAATAATCACATCCTACGACGGCGTAGTAGGGCCAGATTGGGGGTGGCTGGATGAATATCCCCCCCCCCCCAAAAAAATAAAATGGCAAATTTGAGAGAAAACAACTCAGAAATTTACAACAAATACACATAGCGTAACTATAGTCTAATGTGAGGATTCGTTGGTGGTTAATGGGGCCCTGTTTCTAAAATGAAAAGACAGGACGGAGACGGATTCAATCTTAATTTAAACTTTACTCGTCGTACACGGCAGCGAGAGCGACAACACTTCCTGATCCCCTATCAGCTGACTGGCACTAACCAATCAGAAGCTAGCATACTTTAGGTAAATGCAAGTGAATGACAGAGGGCAGCAGATTTGACACATCAACTTAGCTACTTGGACAAAAAAAGTGCCAAAATGTATGAATGGGTAAATAATAACTCTGGAAGCATAAATATACCAGTCAATACTGTATACATTTTAAAACATTAACTCTTTGACTGCCAGACGTTTTCAGAAAAGGGATGCTGTTGGTGCCAGCCGATTTAAGCATTTTTGACTGATCTTTCAAGGTCCACAGAAAATGTTGTGTTTGGACTATGGAAACACACATACTACCAAATGAAAGATTGGACTCTCATCTTTCATCAGAAAAAAAAGTTTGTTTCTACCTTATTCCGTTTTTCAGTAATCAACAATAAAAAATGGTTAATTTCACCTCTGTTTTGAAAAAAACGTATTTTAACGTCTTTGGCAGTCCTCTATAGGATTTTACTAAACGTTATTTAACGTTTTTGGCAGTCAAAGAGTTAACTTAAATGCTTGATCCTCTGGGCGTGGACCTTCGCAAAGCGAGGCGTCTTTGTTTGTCGCTGGCCGTACCCAACTCTTCAAAGAGCGAATGCTCATGGTTCATCTCTGCTAAAGCAATTACTATCTCCTTTTTTGAAAACCCGACCAAAAAGTATTGGCACAAAGATCCGAGTTGTGCTCTATTTGTATTTTTCGTAAGTTTTTTAATTTTTTTATTGCAAATTTGGCACTTTATAAAGTGGCAAATTTGCAAGTTTTTTTCTCTGAATATTACCCCCCTGGAAAAAAAATAAATAAATAAAAAATAAATAAAATATATATATATATATATGTGTGGCCCTAATACGCCGTCATACACATCCAAACACACAAGAAACTGTTTTTGTTTCCGAACGAAATTGCCAAACGTGTGATAGCCGCGATAAGCTAAGCGAGCGACATTCCGACGCACCTCAGATTATCTTCTCCAAGACAATGAAAGAACAATGAAATAAATCAGGTCATTAAATGAGATACATCTGCAGACTCGCAGTCCTCGGAGGCTGACGGAAGAGCCGCTGCGCCGTTGAGTTTTTACATTTGTCAGCGTTTGTTGTGCAAGCTGTCACAGTTATTTACGCGGATGTTCAAACTTCCCCTGTCATCAATAGCTCCCCGCGCGTGACTCAGACCTTTTATGAGCAACACAGCATAGTACATTTAATTTTCATGAGGTGGCAATCCAATCAAAGACGTTAGGAAAGAAGCGTTTATGTGGATTTGGGGAGTTAATCCATTTTGAGGCAGGCGTTACCGCTCAATCGATAAAAAAAGGGGGGAAAAAAATAGCACATCCTTTAAACCCAACATAATAGAGACACGCTTACAGTGAGTCAAATTAAACTCAGAGAGAAAATATTAGAATTCACATGTATAATAAAGGCGGAGTGTCAGGACAATTTTCTTTCAAGTCGGCTGAAAGCCTTTTGATATTAATTGAATTAGTGACCGGCAGCAAACAAACGTGTGGCTGCCGTTATCCTAAAGGCTCGGCTTTGTAGCGAAGCTTTTGCGGTTTGCTTTGGTGGAAAGACTCATCGCTTTGAAGACACTTCAGAAATTGGGAAATGTGTAATTACCAGCGCAGGTTCTATAAGAGCGGCGGAAGCCGCGAGTCAGGGTCGCTGGGAGAGAAGAAAAAGGAGAAGTTCAAAGCGAAAGGGGAGCAGTTTGAAGAAAGCAGAGCGGACAGCGTTAATGTTCCTGATGGTCACGGCTAGCCAACTTAATGACCCCGCCATCCTTTTCTCTCCTGTTTACTCATCCTCTTCCTCTCTTCCACCTGAGGCGGAAAGAACAGTGAGCCCTCCTGCACCTTTCCTTGACACGCTTTTTACTCGATTACTCGCCTTGTTTTTTTCCCTCAAAAGGCGCATTCTGCAGTGTTTTGCTTTTGAAGCTCATCTTCATTTTCCTCATTTTGTCATTTCCCTAATGGTCCGCAGCCATTCTTTCCCCATCGAGCAAATGTAGTAAATGTCTTTTTTTTTTTTTTTTATCTGGCGCAATATTGAACCATGCTCAGCATTTTAGTTACTTTAGATGAAACGGGCTCGAACGCACAAGTGACTGTATTGAAAGATGTGAGAAAAGCAGCGCAATGCCTCATTGTAAACAACGAGAGGAATGTGGTTAACACAGCCCGGAGACGTTCGTACCGCAGTATTGGTACAAGCAATGCGCCTCGGAATTATTTATTACTTTTGCTGCATTCAGCGCGGATGTTGTGTTGGTTGCACAATGTGTGTACAGGATGATCTATGGTGATGATAAGTGAGAAATATCCTCAAGATGAAATTTTTTATCTTGGGTGTTAGTGTCGGGATCCAAAAGTTTGGAGAGCCACTGATGAAAACAAAAAACAACCCAAAAAAAACATTAAGAGTCAGGAAGAACAGTTTTCCTGCAGCCGTTTTCAGCTTTGTAATGTGATGGCTAATAACACAATGCATTATTAGAGTAATGAATATTCAGTGGCTTGCATGTATTCATTTTTCTTCCTGACAATGAACACACCCATAAGGAGGAACTAAAACCCAGATTTTTTTTTTATAGCAAGACAACATTGTATGTGCCAGCTCTCGCAGAACACAAGTACTAATTAATGTTGCGTTCGTGGAATAATAATAAAACAGTATGTTAAGTCAATGTGAGGAAATGTTTGGCCAAATTGTCATCAGCCGCAAACCTGTAGTGAGAAAACACTCAAACGAGTGTTAGCAGTGTCCTTCACAATTTAAAATATGGATTGATTGATTGATTGATTTTTTTCCGGACTCGCACCCAAAACCTGCGTTCGCTATTCATTTACCATTTAAGCAGCGAGTCCCGAATCAACTCGAATGGGTTACTAATCGTACTTTTGCCCCAAAAATATGTCATAGTCCAAAACAAAGAAAAATCCAGACAGGGGAGCGAGGCCACTCGACTATCTGCTAGCCACTAGCCGCTAGCGCCTGCCAGCTGCAGGGATGTGATTTGACCAAAGTGAAATTATCTGAAAATTTAGCCGGGGGTCCGGGGGCCGCTGGCACCCAGCTAGGTGGGGGGACAAGGGGGGCGGAGCCCCCCGGAGCTCATGGGTTTTCCGTGTTTTTAAGTACTTTCAATGCACTCACATGACAAAGAAATAGACAAAACAACAGCATAAATTTTCAATGTATATTGAACTATCCCATATAAAATGGCAGTTTTAGTCAACTCAAAATCAGTCACAATCAAAAACATTGGACTGCCTTTGCTTTTAAAAACTATCACTGAGAATATCATCATATCTAACTAATGTGATTACTAAGTTAACACATAAATAATGTTGAAGAGTTCAAATTTCATGAACAAATAATTGTATCGTGACCAAATGAAAAGTAACTCATATTAGAGCATACCACAAATGTCTGTTATAGCAGAAGATGTTATCTGTCGGAGTCATGTGCATACACAATGAACTACTAAAAAAAAAAAAATATATATATATTTTTTTGGGGGGGAGATAAAAAAAGCGGAATTCCGCGAATTAGCGGAAAAATCACATCCCTAGCTGGTGCTGTATTATACAATTTGAATCACATATTCATTTTTAGCATATTAAATTCATGATAGAACATGATTTCGGGATGGTATACAGTATGATGGCAATAAAGCAGATACTAAATTGAACGCAATATGAAAACAGCTGTTGACAATGTCTTTGCTGAATCTTAACTATGTTTTTTTTCACATTCTCGCGAATATGAAAAGACCTAAACATGGCAGTCTATGTAAGCGAGTAGATGCGATGTGTCAAATTGATTTTCTAGAATAAATTCGGAAAGATTTAAAGCTGCCCAATGCAGAACATTGAACTTCGAATCGCTACTGCCACCTATGGCCAAAAGATGAAACTCCACACTCCCTTCTCAAGTACACAATGCGCACATGACACCACATTCGCAGACAGAGGGCGGGAAATTCGAACCCGATTCCAGTCTGAAAACTATTAGCCAGAGAGGCTTGCAGGAGTAACCATTGTGAACAGCTAAGGTATTCATTTGTTAATTAAAAAAAAATGTTTGAGTCATGAATGGTCAACTAAAAAAGGCTATTGTTAATATAGTTTGGGGCAAATTGGTACATAGGGCAGCTTTAACGGCCCAAAATAAAAACAATGATTTTCAAGCTTTAAGGTCAAATTACTACAAATTGTCTCCCATCTTGTGAAGCGTGGACGAAGAGACCCGACCCGAATCATTCCACATTTTTTTAAAACTGTTTGGAGCTGTTTTCGTTGCAGCGTAAATAGATGGTTAACAAAGTGACAGGGAGACATGTTTTTTTTTCTTCCAGTGTGTGGCCTGTCAGAGACACGCTGCGGTCAACACAAGCCTCTCATGTGCTCGTTGTAGTGCCACACTTTTCTCTGCAGGCTGTAACTCAATTTGAAAGGTGTGACCAAAGAAGCATGGCAGGGGAAGCTGGGGGAAAAAGAAAGGGTAGGGGCGGTCGGTGGGTTCGATGTCTGTGTGTGGACGGAGATGACGACTCCAGAAGGAAAATGTGAAATACTGAAGAGCAAGCGGGGAAAAAAAACGAGCCTTCCCGGGGTTCAGCTGCGGAGGCACAGATGGAGGTTTGTTTATGGACACACACGCAGGCTTGCGCATATGCAAGTGTGCGTTCGGAAAAACATGCGCAAGGCAGTTTGTATGCAGACACAACTTGTTAAGCATGTCGGTGCAGTCAAACAGTAACATTATTCGTCTGGAGAAGGTGCTTGATGCAGTGCACCGCATTGTGTATGTGGTGTGACCAATGATCTATAAATAGAGAAGATAAGTCTGAGTTAATTAGTATGAAACTATGAACCGCGAGATGTAAATGTGTTTCTTGGCATATATTTTATTTGGTGACATAAACTGAACTGCTTTCTGTAAAAAAGACAAAATAAAGCACTGCCGTCCCTGCAGTCTTTGTCTTGACTGATCTTGAGAATAAATCCAGTCGATGTACTCCACAATGTGTTGCTTTGACATGCGACGCCTTTTCATGTGGACTAAAGCTATTGTGTAATGTGGAGTTTCATAAATACCCCCGTAGGCTGAAGGATGATAAATGTTTCATTTATCGTGACTAGGTTGGCTGCGATATAGCAAGTGAACTTAAGATCCTCTCAAAGGGTCACTCACCACTATTGCAGCATTTTGCTTTCACTGCAAGGTATTGTGAAGAGCCTATAGTGGATAGCAGCCTCTGCCAAAACTTTTTAAGCTACGCAGCCCCTTCATCATCCCAGTTGAGCTGGCACACCATTTGTCACCCGCGCGCACCTGCACATACTTTACAAAAAAAAAACGTTCAAACAAAGCCACTTTCTAAAGGTGGTTTCATCATGAAAGGTACAAAAAAAAATCATATAAATTAGATTGCAAGCAGTTTAGCTTCCACAAGCTAGGCACAAATATGCCAGACGGCAAACTTTTATAATCACGCATGTTACATGCATAAAATTAAACCAAATCGTTCGGCTAAAAATATATATTGATACGTATCGAATTGTCTTTTACCGGAGAGAAATATCTTTGTAGGAAATGACACGTATAGAGTATTTATATGTATGCTAATTTCTTCATACTCACCGAACTGATATATACGTATCGAATCGTCTTTTTATTGGAGACGCATACCAGTTGAGCTGGCACACCATTTGTCACCCGCGCGCACCTGCACATACTTTACAAAAAAAAAAACGTTCAAACAAAGCCACTTTCTAAAGGTGGTTTCATCATGAAAGGTACAAAAAAAAATCATATAAATTAGATTGCAAGCAGTTTAGCTTCCACAAGCTAGGCACAAATATGCCAGACGGCAAACTTTTATAATCACGCATGTTACATGCATAAAATTAAACCGAATCGTTCGGCTAAAAATATATATTGATACGTATCGAATTGTCTTTTACCGGAGAGAAATATCTTTGTAGGAAATGACACGTATAGAGTATTTATATGTATGCTAATTTCTTCATACTCGCCGAACTGATATATACGTATCGAATCGTCTTTTTATTGGAGACGCATACCAGTTGAGCTGGCACACCATTTGTCACCCGCACGCACCTGCACATACTTTACAAAAAAAAAACGTTCAAACAAAGCCACTTTCTAAAGGTGGTTTCATCATGAAAGGTACAAAAAAAAAAATCATATAAATTAGATTGCAAGCAGTTTAGCTTCCACAAGCTAGGCACAAATATGCCAGACGGCAAACTTTTATAATCATGCATGTTACATGCATAAAATTAAACCGAATCGTTTGGCTAAAAATATATATTGATACGTATCGAATTGTCTTTTACCGGAGAGAAATATCTTTGTAGGAAATGACACGTATAGAGTATTTATATGTATGCTAATTTCTTCATACTCGCCGAACTGATATATACGTATCGAATCGTCTTTTTATTGGAGACGCATACCCCCGTGAATACCATAGATATCGTATCATGAAATATATATATATATATACGTACACATCTTGATTTGACATTTCAACATAAGCTGAACTGAATCACAAACCAAAACTCCAAAAGTCCTCTTAAATCATGGCTTTGTGATACCACGACATCCGTAATGACGCGTGGCAATGCGCTTTTGAATGGAGCGCCGTGACAGTGCAGTAAAATCAAAGGTGAACTTCTCATCTGTAATATGACGGGTTTGACGGCCGGGTGCTCTCAGGGGCCTTGTGAAGTTGCTGGCCATCGGATGACTGGCGCTGTAGCGAATGAGGTGCGAAGGGCAAGGTCCCTGTGAGGATATTGACAAAAGCGTTCAAACCCGAGACGAGGCGAGGCCCGCAGAAAGGACAACGCGTTGGATCCAGTTGCGTGTTACACTTCCGTAAGAATGAGAGCAGAGTCGACCGACGGCTGCTAATGCTAAGAGGCTTGCGCCAGCGCAGTCTCGCTTGGGTGGTTACATCACGTGCACTGTTAGCTTTGGCCACAAGGGGTTAAAAAAAGCTCTTTCATACAACACGAATGCTGGGAGAGTGCCAAAACGTAAATCTCCAAGTGGAACATTCTTTTGACCTAATTTTCATGTTATACAATGTATTTTCACATATACATTTCTTTCATTTTTTTTTTTTTTTTTTAAGGCAGAGACTAATGAGATTCAGGAAAGCAAGATGTAAAAAAAAAAGACCGAAAGGCAAGTTCTATAAAATGCATTTTTAATGAAAATATCAAAAGAGCCTTTTCAAGTCAACCTGAGGAGAAGAGTTTCTGTCTGAGTGCTGTTTGTCTTGGACTCAGTCACTCTGGCAGATGCTGTTTGGTAACACAACAGCTTTCCCTCGCTCAATGTTGTTTGCTTTCGATCTCCACATATCCTCCGCAAACACTGGGCGAGAGGCCATGTTGGAACCATGTAGCTGCCGTAAGTTAAGGAACCTTTAAACCACTGCTAATATCATATACAGTATTTACAATGATAGCTTTAATAATCTCCCCGGTCCTGACTCGTAAATCTTTAGTGGCTTGTGCTCAGAGTGGGGGGGTGTTGAGGTCTTTGGATTTCCTATTGATTTCCTTTATCTACCTGCTCAATTTTGTAGGCCAGATGTGATAAAGTGGGAGGCAGAAGAGGGATTATGGTTAAAATGATTATGGATGGACTGTCAGGACACTGATGATATCATCATGCTACAACTTCAAATCACTTCACAGAGCCTACAGTCAACATGGGGGTCCTTGTGTACCATAGTAAGATAAGTACCGTATTTTGTGGCTCCCGAGTCTCAAGTCGTACCAGTCGAAAAACAGCCGCTACAGAGTGTAAGTCACATTTTTGTGGTAAATTTATTTTACAAAAACTGACATTAAGGACAGTGGAGCTCGGACTTGCACCTAAAATCATTGTTTCCTTAACGTGTTAACAAACTGACGGCAGAAAAGACGGACCACGGAAAACCTTTTCTTTTTAGTTTAAAATGGCTTATATTAACTAGCATCCCACATCGCATCGTGGCCAAAGTTAGAATAGCTGGTCGGTGATTGTGCCTTTCGCAGTTGTGGCGTAAGGAAGTCGCATGCTAAACTAGCAACACGTCGCACATTCTTTGCCATTTCTGATTCTTCTTCTACTTCCATTTCTTCTACTTTTGTTTAGCGGTTGGCAAATAGTTTTGGTGCATCACCGCTCCCTTCTGACTACCAGCGGTGATGCATGACTTCTTCTTCCTCTACTACTGCTTCTTGTTTTCTTCTTTTTCCTCTACTTTCCCTTTCGTTTTCTTCTTCTTCTTCTTCCTCTACTCCTGCTTCTTTTTCTTCTTCTTCTACTTTCCCTTTCGTTGTCTTCTTCTTCCTCTACTCCTGCTTCTTTTTTTTCTTCCTCTACTTTGTCTTTGTTTTCTTCTTCTACTTCTTCTTCTTCTAGCGATGTTCTGCTGTGAAAGCATTTTTTTTTTTTTTATCTATTTATGAAATTGCTCTTGCCGACCTGTGTGTTTAGGAAAAGAATGTAAATAAGAGCGGCAAATAAATGTATTTTTTCAAAATCAAATCAAATCTTTCTCTACTTCTGCCATTTAGACGTTTTGTGTTTTTGTTTTGCTTAGTTTTTTGTTTTGTTTTGTGTTTTGTTTTTCTTGTGTCTTGTTTGACAGCACCGTTTCTGGTTTGTGTGGTCAGTTTGAATTGGATGTTGAAGTTTGAATTAACTCTTTGACTGCCAGACGTTTTCAGAAAAGGGATGCCGTGGGCGCCAGCCGATTTTAAGCATTTTGACTGATCTTTCAAGGTCCACAGAAAATTATGTGTTTGGACTATGGAAACACACATACAAAAAAAAGTTTGTTTCTACCTTATTCCGTTTTTCAGTAATCAACAATAGAAAATGGTTAGTTTCACCCCTGTTTTGAAACAAACGTCTTTTAACGTCTTTGGCACTCCTCCATAGGATTTTACTAAACGTTATTTAACGTTTTTGGCAGTCAAAGAGTTAATAAAGAAAGCTTCTTTTTCTCCTTCTACTTTGTCTGTGTTTTCTTCTTCTTCTTCTGCTTTTTGGTGCATTACCGCCACCTTCTGGCCACTGGCGGCGATACACCGAAAGTATTCACCAACCGCCAAAACAGACGACACGGTTTGGGAGCGTAGGGAGCAAGTCCGAGCTTTAATATCCACAAGTCGTACCTGAGAATAAGATACGAAAGATACGAAAGATACGGTAGTTTTCCAAATGCAAATGTACTAGTTTGCATTGTGGCGTTTGAATATGTTATGTGGCACCAGACCACAAATTCTGATTTTTGGTTTGTGATACATAGATGACGTTTGAAATTGTACAAATATAAGTGACGGAATTCTGTTGGTAACCATGGACCCTCTGTACTGACATAAGGTTTAAGAGTATTGTGCAGTACACCGACCCATATGTTAGCTTTATGGCCTGCACATGAATAGATCAAGACCTTTTTTTTTTTTTTTTTTTTTTGTTACATCAGTAGGCATGATACAGCATGACAGCCCATCTATGCTCTGCACATGTGCTCGGCGCCCCTCAAATAATAGGCTGCTTTATGAACTATAAGTCAACAACAACAGTACAAGTCTGGGCTCCATTATTGAAGATGATATCAGCACTGCTTTGTAATGAACAGGAGGACCTGGCTGACCAGCGATAAACACTATGAGGGACCATAAGCGGATATGTGCTGAATCTTATATGCTTTAAAAAAAAAAAAAATGTAATCATAAAAAGAAAAAGCATGATAAGAACATTCGTGTGGGAGATGCACATTTGAAATAAAATCAACAGGGGTAGGGGAGGGGGGGGGGGCGTTGCTGCCATTTCAAACTATTCATCTCAGGTGCATCAGGGAATAAGGGATTTGTCTGCGCAGCCAATCGTCTTTCTGATTTTTATTCTTTCGTCGAGCAAAAGCTCTCAAGGAGAATAGGACATATTGTTTGTGACAGATTATTTTCCATTCCAGGATGCCATTTAGCCTCATACCTGTAGTAAAAAAAAAAAAAGCAGGGATGGCGCAGTTAAGAAACGACTTCTAAAGACGACTGATGCGGCAGTTAGCTTTTTTTTTTTCCTTTCTGCTCTTGTGTCTTGATCAATCCAACAACAAAAAAAAACATCACAGCTCCATCCCCGCAATCATAGTCTGCTAGCTTTGGCTACTCACATTACACCCAGTAATCCTTTGCCTCCAGTGGAATCGGCCTCATCTAAAGTGCTTTCATTGGTTTGACTTCACAGGGTCCAAAAGAGAAACTGTTTCACTCCTTCTGCACATGTCAACGTACCGACCAAGGTCAAGCAGCTTATGAAAGATTCTCTGTTTTGGTTATTATTAGGAAAAGATAAATAATTAATCTCAGTCTACTCGGACTGTGTTATCATTTGTTTATTACTTCCTCCGCACGTGTGTGGTGGCAGATAAGTATTGAGCCGAAGAATCGTCAAGAACGGAAAGGACACCAGTCAGCGTTGTGCTGAATATAAAACATCAAGAATGCACTCCCTCTTAGTAAATATTGGATCACGTTTGCTTCCAGCTTCACGTTTCTGGCGCGCACCAAAAGAGACGGTAGCTAGCAGAACGCCGCCAATGCTGCATGTCTGTGCAGAAACGAGGGCTCCTTCAGAACTGATTGCTTGTGACAGTTCATAGTCGCCCGGGCCACTGAAGCATCATAACCTTGTGAAACTAGTGGATGGGCATTCTAGCATGCAACTAAAAGGAGAGGAGGTAGAAACGTGCATTAGCATATTCCTTGCAGTGATCGAGAGCTGGAGAGAAAAAAAAAAAAAAAACGTGGATATCCTCCGTCCTTAATATTAAAGACAATTTATCTAATCAGAGTCATCATGTAGAGCAGCACCTCTGGAGACAGGGGGTGCGTTTACAGATAATTACTACGGCTGATGAGTGGAGGGCGTGTCGGAATAAAGTGTTGTTGACACCGCAACATTAAAACCTTCCGCGGGCGGGAGAAACATGTCACTCGAAGCATAATGTGCGTCCGTGTACTTTTGATCGTTCACTGAGCCACAACGAATGCAATGCTTTCATCGCGTCTGCATGATTGCTGTGAAGAAATGTATCAAATGAGTGAGAAATTGCAGTTCTCTACGAAATGGACCAACCTACCAACCCCCCCCCCCCCCCCTAAAAGAGCAGAAATGGCTATGATATTGTACAATGTGATTGGACACGAAAACTGATGACATGGCAGCAAGTCGAATAGATGTAATCTCGTACGCTTGAGATCGTGGTAAACCGATGACTCGCTGAACTTTGTTAAAGAGAGCAAGATTTGGATGACACTTTTTAGAGATTTTTTTTTTTTGCCGCTGACAGCAGGGAGAAAATGGGGGACGCAACAGAGGATGAAACAAATTCAATTACTGCGACGATGGGTAGATGAAGGTCGAAGAGGAATTTCCCCCTCGTACGAGAGACATACAATGGCTTATTTTGAACGTAGTCGATTAAACCACGTAAATGTAAACCTATCGCTACGTTCAAGAATGGAGGCGACCAAGACGGTTGCTAGCATTAGCTAAAATACCGTTTGGCGGCCTATGTATTTTCATAAGGACATTTTACCCAATGCCCATAAATATATATCTTGAAACGGTTTGAATGTATTTATTTATTGTATTTTTATCTAAATTTACCTTGGTGGTGCTTGAGGAGGGACAATGGAATAGGTGGTGTGAAGTTAGCGCATTTCCTTTTTTCACATCCATTACGTTTGGATGTCATAGAGAACGGCTTAACCAAAAAACAAAAAAAAAAAGTATAGTGTACCAAAATCAGTATAGCACGTTCAGGAGACGTATTCCCGATGACAATCGGTAGCTTCGCTTCTCTTGAGCTGCGTGCCTACGACGACGAAAAGCTATCGTCCGTGCTTTCCATTGCCTTTGTTGGGAATGTCGCCCATGCCAAGATGGCTGCCACATAGGCACGTCTGTTCGCCAGATCTAGTCTGTTCTGTCCTAGCAGCAGCAGGCTACTGTTGAATGCGCCACAAGAGTTGCTAACTCTGGGACTAACAGACTTTATTCATATCATTAAAATACGATAATTGTTAAATCGGGGTCTGTTAAATCAAGTTTCCACTGGGACTACAATTGTGAAAGCTGATATTTGTCAGGCCTTGAGAATGGAGGCACATTTATCAAATGGTAGATGGAAATATCTTAACAGGGAAGTCTACACATCTTGATTGTTTTACTTCAAATCCAAAAGTTTGTTGGGTAAAAACTGCGACTATCCAACTGCTTCTGCAGAATACAACTGAACGTAAGGTTTGGATAATCCTGTACAACAATACCATTGCACACGTATTAGCTAGCTAACATTAACAATAGTGGGGTTTCTATCCACCAATTTTCATTCGAATGTTCAAGAAATGTGACAATAAAACTGAATGGAAACGCTAGAAATTCGAAAAAGGGCCCAAAATTCGCAAAAAAAAACAAAACGTTTTTACGCTTAGAGGTTAATCAAGAATTACAAAAGCAAACCCATACGACGTCATCGCACGGCGCAGTCACTTCCTGTTTTTCTTCTTCATTTAAATTACTGGTGGATCTCATCTCTATGGTTTATACCGCCACCTACAGCGGTGGAGTCCCCTCTCAATATTTGCAAAAAAAAGAAGTCGCATGTCCGTTTTGCGCATTGTCAGTAAATGTGCTTAAAAAATTCCAAACAATTGGATGGAAACCCGACTAATGTCGTTGTCCAAAGTCAGCTGGGATACACTCCAGCTCGCCTTTGACCCTGAACGGTATGAGCGGTGTCGCAAACGGATGGTTGGATGCAATAACATAACTCGAAGTGAATGCTTGGATGTCTAAACATTCGCATAATGAATCTGTAAATATTTGCTCATAAGATCCATGATCAGATTGTCCAAACTAATGAGTCAGTATGTAGAGTAGATGTTGGCGTTGGTGTGTGTGAATGGAGGAAAGGCTTTTTAAAGCGACGTGGCTGTTGTGGTGGTGTTTTTGCTTTACACGGTTCTTACCGCAATTCTCTGTCCTCGGCGCTCACTATCCCCACGAGTGAGAATTAAGTGAACATGATGTGCTCGCTCAACCATGACCCTCCTCTGTTTTTTCCCTTCAATGATTAAGTCGCAGAGTGCTGTTGCCATTTCACACATGGCTACGTAAAACCTGTGGGCGGTTGCTCCCGGCCCGCGGACCTCGTACGCGAGTCCAGCCACTGTCTGATGAAATATTCAAGTGTTCTATCATCAACCGTTGGCTACTCGCCGGCGCGGCTCCTAATATCCTTCTTTATCCTCGCATTATGCCGGTGTCGTGGCTTTTTGTTTCTGGTGTCATGCAAATACAAATCAGGAAGGCAAGTTTATCTGGGCTCATGACAGAGTTCTAATCCTTCGCAGCTGCAGAATGAAAGGGCTGTTTGGAGTGAATCCATTCGCGAGTCCCCGGCGGAAAAGCGTCGCTCAGATACGGCCTGACAGTGTTAGAATATGATGAAAAAAGACATGCGACACTTCAGTGGCTTAGTTGTGTGTCACAAGGAGGCGGTGGAAGAGAGTGGATGGGGGACGGGAAGTGACCAGCTGCTATGTTGGCGAATGTGCACAAGTTTCGGAATTGAGTTTACAGCACATGTCCTATTGAATGTCCACAACATGAACTTCATCACTGCGAGGAAAAGCAGATCATTAATGACAAACTCAAGTGTTGCAATAAGTTAAAGTGATCGCACCCGGGTAGGATGGAATCATGCTGGACAGGTTTTTCTTGTTAACTCATTCACTGCCATTGACGGTTATAGACGTCAAAAAATCATTTTAACTATTTCTATTTTTTTTGTTTTTTTTAAATCTGCTTTTGTTAACAAGAGTATGAAAACCCATATTTTTTAATTGTACATTTAGAACAGATATAAAATTTGGGATTAATCGTTAGTCAACTAGTGAAGTGATGTGATTAATTACAATTTTAAAAAATTATCGCATGACGGCCCTAATTTTTTTAATAATCATCTCGTCAGGCAATTAAAATTTTTATTGTAATTAATCGCATGACTTCACTAGTTAACTCACAATTAATCACAAATTTTATATCTGTTCTAAATTTACATTTTCATACTCTTGTTAACAAAAGTGGAAAAAAATATTAAACTAATAGAAATAGTTCAAATGAATTTTTGACGTTCATAGCCGTCAATGGCAGTGAATGAGTTAATTGTCTGTAATAAACAACTTGGATAACACACATCCTTGAGATGCTCCTGCAAAATATTTCAAAACGTCTCAATAAAATTTCCATCTGCTCAACTGCATTGATAATTGCAATACTAAACAGACAGTGTGCAATGACATTAGTGAGGTAAATGAGAGAGATTCATCTATCACTTCATAAATTTTCTCAACATCTTATTTCGTGTACTCATTTATTTGCTCATGTACATTTTAGCTCTATTTCTGCCAGGCGGTACGGTTCAGTTAAGTATGTATTTCCAAAATCCATCCATCATTCCATATCCTAGAACAGCTTATACCCGTCCCAGCTAACTTTGAGGGGAAAGGCGTACTAAACCCCATTCACACTGTATTGCGACAACCATTCACACTCACATTCATAACTGGAACTAATGAGCACCAAAGTCAGATGAATGAACCACCACACCGTCCGTGACTGGGTCCCAAAAATCGTCACTTAATGGCAAAGAAAACAATGGAATAGAAGACTGTGAATAATGTGAATGTGAATAATAATGTGAATGTGAATAATAATGTTTTGCTGCATATCTTTTTATGGCCTAAAGGTAAAGTTAAATTCATAAGTTATTTTTTTATTTGACATTTTTGTCCTGTAAAATTCCTCGTTGTTGTTAAGTTGAACAAATACTGAAGGACAAAGTCTTGTAAAAAAAGGTAGATGATCTACCTGTAATTCATATCCTTGTTTGAGTGTTAAGGGACCAAAAAATAAGGTAATTTATTCATTATGTGTTTTTTAATTTTTTTTTTTTTATAATCGGCCTATTAATCAGGTATCAGATACCCCAATATTGGAATTGACATTGGCCTAAAAAAATCCATATCGGTCAGGCCCTAGCTTAAATGCAGGTAAACACCACATTACTCCAATGTGTACCTCATTTAATGGTAAAGTATCTAAGTTACGTTTTAAATGACGTATTCCATAAATAGTTACTTTTTCAGAGTAATTATGGCAGAACTGAAGGTACATCAGTAGGAAATCACAGTTATTTTAAAAGCAAGTAATCGGTGAAGTAACTAAGTTACTTTTAAAATCAAGAAATCCACAAAATAAGTTACTTTTTCAGGGTAACTATGTTAAAACTGAAGGTACATCAATAGGAAATCACACAAACTAAAATGCAGATCACAACAATAATGTAAGCAACATGCTGTACTGCTTGACAGCTGGTCAAGTCGGCCATTTTTCTTATTTTGTAAAACTTTATCTGGACTGACTATTATTGACAAGCTATTATTGACAAGCTTTTAAAAGCAAGTAATCGGTGAAGTAACTAAGTTACTTTTAAAATCAAGAAATCCACAAAATAAGTTACTTTTTCAGGGTAACTATGGCAAAACTGAAGGTACATCAATAGGAAATCACACAAACTAAAATGCAGATCACAACAATAATGTAAGCAACATGCTGTACTGCTTGACAGCTGGTCAAGTCGGCCATTTTTCTTATTTTGTAAAACTTTATCTGGACTGACTATTATTGACACGCTATTATTGACAAGCTTTTAAAAGCAAGTAATCGGTGAAGTAACTAAGTTACTTTTAAAATCAAGAAATCCACAAAATAAGTTACTTTTTCAGGGTAACTATGGCAAAACTGAAGGCACATCAATAGGAAATCACACAAACTAAAATGCAGATCACAACAATAATGTAAGCAACATGCTGTACTGCTTGACAGCTGGTCAAGTCGGCCATTTTGTAAAACTTTATCTGGACTGACTATTATTGACAAGCTTTTAAAAGCAAGTAATCGGTGAAGTAACTAAGTTACTTTTAAAATCAAGAAATCCACAAAATAAGTTACTTTTTCAGGGTAACTATGGCAAAACTGAAGGTACATCAATAGGAAATCACACAAACTAAAATGCAGATCACAACAATAATGTAAACAACATGCTGTACTGCTTGACAGCTGGTCAAGTCGGCCATTTTGTAAAACTTTATCTGGACTGACTATTATTGACAAGCTTTAAAAGCAAGTAATCGGTGAAGTAACTAAGTTACTTTTAAAATCAAGAAATCCACAAAATAAGTTACTTTTTCAGGGTAACTATGGCAAAACTGAAGGTACATCAATAGGAAATCACACAAACTAAAATGCAGATCACAACAATAATGTAAACAACATGCTGTACTGCTTGACAGCTGGTCAAGTCGGCCATTTTGTAAAACTTTATCTGGACTGACTATTATTGACAAGCTTTAGCCTGAATGCAAAAATATGTACAAGAGGTAATCATTTGATTTGTGGTTCCTCAAAGAACAAACCTTTCATCTTGTGCCTCAACAATGAATACCGGCATGCATTTTCTTTCCTCACTCCACTGCGCAAGAACCATGAAGGGCACAGCACCCGACTTACTTCTTTAAACAACATATATCTGCTCCTGCCTATTGCGGTGCCGCCATTCCCATTAGGCACTTGATGCACGACCGAGCATGAGTTTGAAAATAAGTCTCAAGAGGACCAAAAGGTTGTGAAAGTCAGGGTAAATTTCACACCGAGTTAGGGGTGTGTTTGCCGCTTATGTGGTCTGCACCTCAACAGCATATGGAGACGTAATGGCGGCCCTTTTATTCTTTGACCATTTGCGGGCAACACGGACATTTAATCAGCTTGGACGCAATTCGGTCATCTTGCAGTTATGGAGCAATTTAAGTTATGATGCTTTAATACTAATTAATTTTAGCCACTCAAGAGGATGAAAATTAATGTGATCTCAAAATGGTCCATCGTGAGGAAGGTGAAAAAAGAGAGACATTTTCTCTTTTTTTTTTATGTCATGGCAGTTTTGTGATGTTGACACTTATGATGAATATCATTTACAATTGATTTCTGGCATCATCATCCTAAGTGGAGAATTTATCACCCTTATTTCCTATTTCACACGCAACTCGTTAATGTTTTTAACATTGCAGCTGATTGCCGCATTCAATTATTGACTTCATATCACAGCAAACCTGAAGGGAATAATCTGTATTTTATTTTAGTGCTTGACTTTGAACTCTAAATGGTTATTACATGGCTTTATTTAATCGCTGCAATAAATGATGAAATGATCGTCGCTGCAAACATGTTTCGTAGTGACACAGGAGTTTAAAGGAACCATTTACAGCATTTTTGCGCTACTAGGCCTTGGGGATGATTACCAATAAGTTGACCATACATAACTCAGCAGAATAGATTTTTTTTTCTGAATAGTGATTTTTTTTTTAACAGTTATTTTTGAAATCCTACTGATTTACTTGGGCCTATTCATGCCATATTTCTGTTGTATTGATGCTTCTTGTCCACACGCCCGGCCCTGCCATGACTCTAATGCTACCAATCTTCCCCCCCCTGCTGTGTCATAAATAAAAACATTTTCATTTTATGCTATATATAGGCACAAGCGTAAAAGCGCATCACAGCTTAGTCCACAGCCTACCAAAGAGTTAATTATTCCGTAAAAATTAAGTCAATATTTGTGGTCAAATATGAATCACACGTGGCATACTAAGTGGAAACTAAAATGTACATTCATCTTTATCTCTTTGACTGCCAAAAACGTTAAATAACGTTTAGTAAAATCCTATGGAGGAGTGCCAAAGACGTTAAAAGACGTTTGTTTCAAAACAGAGGTGAAACTAACCATTTTCTATTGTTGATTACTGAAAAACGGAATAAGGTAGAAACAAACTTTTTTTTCTGATGAAAGATTCCAATCTTTCATTTGGTAGTATGTGTGTTTCCATAGTCCAAACACATAATTTTCTGTGGACCTTGAAAGATCAGTCAAAATGCTTAAATCGGCTGGCATCCATGGCATCCCTTTTCTGAAAACGTCTGGCAGTCAAAGAGTTATAAGGAAGAACTCAAGTGGCAGCCTCAAATATGGCAGAAATACAAAAAACTATATTTTGCCACTGGTCAGCCACTGATGTCATGTGATTGAGAGATGGCGGACCCAAATGCAGGAAAATAAGGCAGTGAAACGGGAATCAAGTGCAATGCATGGTACTTTGATGAAACATAGGGGGAAAAGGTGAGCAGTCAACCATGACTGGACGTGACTGGTCGCCATGACTAGACAGGACGTGACTAGACTGGTCGCCATGTCTGGACAGGACGTTACTAGAATGGTTCGCCATGACTGGAACAAGCGTGGCTAGACTGGTCGCCATGACTGGAACGGGCGTGGCTAGATTGGTCGCCATGATTGGTACGAGCATGACGTGACAGGACCTGATTTACCTTGACTTGAATTGCTGTGGAGTGGCTATGACTTGGCTGTGACAATGGCTCGGCTGTGGCTGTGACGAAGACGGCTTGGCTGCGATGAAGACGACTTGGCTATGACCATGGCTGTGACTAGGACGACTTGGCTGTGACGAAGACTCGACGCACGAACTTCCACACGTAATGTAGACAATGCACCCACACCGACTGGACAAACACAACAGTCTAAATACACTAACGAGACACACCTGGGGAAGGGAAGACACACAGGTGGACGTGGTTAGACATAACGAGACAAGGGGGAAAAAAAACAGGAACACATGACAAAAAAAACACCAACCACAGACAAAAACAACAAGAACACTCATAACAAACAAAAAGCCAACCCCCACAGAACCGAAACATGAGAACTGGTTTTGCTGTGAAACAAAAATCTTTTTTATCTTCCACTTCTTCTTGACAATCGTACCATTTTTTTGTGGTTGGAAAAAGAATAAAACAGATATTAAAGTACAGCATTGGTCCCCAAACGACCAGCACACCATTTTTGTACCGTACTTTTATTTTATTTTTTTCAGCAGAGGATACGCGTCCTGATCAGGAATATATGGCAGCAAACCCCCAACTGATTTTATTTATTTAATTTTTTTTTACAAGGTGGACCACTTCAGTAACGTTCAGCCTCGCCAGTCGGTATGCGGCGGGCCTTAAGTGCAGCTCACACTTATTTGGGGGGCGGAAAATTTGCTGAAGAGTGAGCTTTTATTGAAGGCTTTGACTGACTTGGTCCCTTGAAATAGATTACAGCTTAGTCGCCATCCTCTGTTTTCTCTCTCTCTCTCTCTTTCTCTCTCTTTATACATTCACTTTTATCATTCAGGGACAGAGTACTGTCTCAGCAAGGGTGCTAATAAGATGAAAAGTGGCATTGGATTGGATTGAGGCCGTGAAGGTTTTTTTTTTTTTTCCCAAGTGACGTCTTCAAGGTTAAACAACTGGTTCCATCTGCCGTCCTCTTTGATTTTGTCAATTGTCCTTCATAGAATGTTAACAAGACAGGAGAGTCGGCCGTCTTTCCACTCCACCCCGGCTGTAATCAAGCCTCCCCATGCAAATTAATCAGTGACCGTTTCCATTTCCCCCCCCATAGGATATCTTGACATATCGTTAGATAAGCAAAGCTGGTGGCAAAGGCTAACTTGAAAGTGAAAGCAAGTGGCTGATGATCGCCCACTCAGGCAGACCCCGTGTGACAGCCCCTTGGTTTCTCACGGAGGAAACACCAATCTAAAATCCCCCAGGACAGAAATAACAAGTCAGGAATCATTGTGCTCACGTGTTTTTGCACCGCCACAGAAATATGGAAATTCAGCAGTCCTTGCTGCGCTGCCATGTAGATGAGCGGAAGAGAAAATGACAAACCGAAAGTGGTTTAGCAAGCAGGACGGCGGCCCAGTCCTCATACATTACATAGAGTTTGATGTCTTTTGGCCTTTTGTCCAACCGGAAACAACACCTTAGCACTTTTGGGAAACTCATGTTTAAGATTCTTATTTCCACTGCTGTTGTTTAGTTGCATTAATAATGTTGAGTTTTCCCCAACATAATGTGGTTATTGAATGGGAGTAAATGTCTCACTAAATTGCAAATCATTACTTAAAGGCCATTGGACAAAGCAATGCAGATGGACATAATGTACAGGGAGGAAGGATTTATGAGACGTAAATATGCCTGATGAGCAGTGCACTTGTTTGACCTCAGTACAAGAGAGACGGATAACTCTTTGACTGCCAGACGTTTTCAGAAAAGGGATGCTGTGGGTGCCAGCCGATTTAAGCATTTTTGACTGATCTTTCAAGGTCCACAGAAAATTATGTGTTTGGACTATGGAAACACACATACTACCAAATGAAAGATTGGACTCTCATCTTTCATCAGAAAAAAAAGTTTGTTTCTACCTTATTCCGTTTTTCAGTAATCAACAATAAAAAATGGTTAATTTCACCTCTGTTTTGAAAAAAAACGTATTTTAACGTCTTTGGCAGTCCTCCATAGGATTTTACTAAACGTTATTTAACGTTTTTGGCAGTCAAAGAGTTAACAACTTGAAGCATTTAATCTGCTTGAAGCACAAATTACCAAAGTTATGCAGATTTGAATCCTCTGCCTGCCAATCCGCACATTTTCATACTGAAGAACTAGATTTGTATCAGTGAACAATTTGACACACCTGTGCAGAGTAAACAAAGTACTAGTGATGGCAAAATGAAGCTTCATGACGCACTTGCGATACTTTTTGACTCCTCAAGATGGCACTCATGATTCAAAGATGCAATGCAAATGTAATCAATTTTTAATTGCACTTGCCTTTATTTTTAAACCAAGAGCACCATCTAGAGGAGTCAAAAAGTATCGCAAATGCTTCATGAAGCTTCATTTTCCCATCACTACGAAAGTACTATCCTGCGGTCATATCAATAAATTCAACAAAGAAGAGGAATTAAGTGCTGGATGTCGATAGCATCTGTAAATGAGAAATGTCTCATGTTTCCTCATGCAGTATTTTTGAATGCCATTTGTGTCCACTGTTGTTGTACAAAAGTGAATTTAAAGTGCTTTTGAACCAATAGTTTGCTTTCTGTTATCTAAATCTGTAGAGGATTTTGTAAACATAACTTTGGTTCAGCATTTGGTTGAGATGGACTAAAGGGTGGTGGCATGAGAGCGTACTTATTTATTACTGTTTTTTTGTGACGGTCCACTTTCGTTGGGGTCATGTGGGGCCACAAGATCCTGCAGATGGACCTGCTGTGAAAAAAGGTCGCTGTCCGTCGTCCTATCCATCCATCCATCCATCCATCCATATGCTTTGGAGAATGTTGTGATATATATATACTATATGCCGAAAAAGGCTAAATTAGCTGCATGCTAGCAATGCAGATTTCAACAGACAATTTTAGTTACAATGGCTACTTGGCTGTGACCATGGCTGTGACTAGGACGACTTGGCTGTGACGAAGACCTGACACACGAATTTAGCAAGGATATTATGTATATTACTGGATCCGTGGTCAAGACTCTGAAAGTACACTTGGATTAAAAAAAAATTAGATAAAATAAAAATCAATGAGTTTATGTGGAGTAGGCCGCGAAAACAACATGAATTGATGTTGATGTATAACAGGATGGACAGAAAAACAATCCAGCATTTTGACATAGCAAAAATGAGAAAATATGGCCTTGGATCATCCGAGTAAGAGCAAGAACAAGCTGCCAGGTATTTTCTCCTGATGTTTACAATTGAATTCAAAACAAGTCAAGTCGGCTGCTTGGCTCCACAGATGAAATATCACCATAAATGTTTACCCGAGCGAGGCCAGCCCCCCCCCCCCCCCTCCAGTCAAGTTGAATTATTTTCTGAACAATTACTGTCATATATTTGACGGGGCCTCAAGTCCTTTTTTATTTTTCCTTGTGAAAGGCAATTTTCATAAAGACCTAGCGCGATCCGTTTCCGTTGATTTAGCAAAAAAAGCAGATCATTATTTGACAGAAGCGCCGACTGCGAGTGACAGCGAGCATTCAAACGTTTGTGTTCGAGCTGAGGCGCCGAATTCCACGCGACCTCCCCGTGACTCGTCTCGTTCCAGAGATGCAGATGCGTGGCCCGACGCGCCCTTTTAACGACTGTCCGTTCCTGTAGCGTCACGCCAACGCTTGGTTTCATCCTCCATCGGCGCCTTCGAGCTCGCCTGCGCCTTCCATATTCATCATGCGACGAGGAGCACGCTTTGGGCCGGCAAAGTTGATTGGGAGGATTAGTGGCGTGTGAGAGACTTTGTCACCGGCTTTCTGGGAAATCCAATTATGGAATATCATAAGCCTTACGTGTTTTATACACGGGTGACTCCTCCTTAAAAATGCACGCAGGCGTGCTCACCGGGTCAGTGTTTAGCAGCTGTCCTCTCTCTAGTGCTCTCGTGACAATCTCCCTGAATGTGCGAGGCGAGATGTGTGTTGTTTTTTTTTTTTTAAGGATGATGCAAGGCCTGGAGCACTCTTCCTCCTCTCTCCCCTGCATTGCAGCAAACGGTGAACAGCATGAGCTCAACCAAGAAAGATTGTTATTTGCTCGTTGACATCGGCCAGCCTCTAAGGGGGAAGAGATGGCCAAGGGTTCGCGTCTCTTATCTGCTTTTGCAGATAGTCCTTAATTGCATGCGTTAAGGAAGATGACATGCCGCAGACGAGGGCACGCCGCATGAAATTTCTGCATGCATCAAAGCCCCCTCGCGAGTGATTTTTCTCAGCAGCTACCATCAAAAAAAAGCCGGCGTTATCTCAAGTTTGGAAATAGCCATCGTGTTTCAACAATGTTCTCGCTTAAACTTTCTGCCCTCTTTGCTCCTGCATAATGAGTCTGTCACTCAAGCAAAGGTGCGTCAAAATGCGGATTAAAAAAAAAAAATCTTTCGGCTCTCAGTCCCTGTTTGCTGTTCTCTTGTCAAACAATGCGCGACACAGTAAGACCTTGAAGGTGACACGGACTGTCACAAGAGGATGGACTTGAGAGGCGTTCATTCCCTTCGGGATATGCTTACAAGGCGATCTCTCAAGTACAGCACGCCATCGCCAAGAGGCCGAGTGGAGGGCCACGGAGGTGGAAGGTGATGGTGGGCAGAATAGTTGAAGGGAGTCAGTGATTGTAAAGCACGATAATACTGTACACATAAACTGATACATTTGACCTTTTGTCAGGTTCTTAATTTGACATAGAGATCAGATTTTTGAAAGATTGCGTTACTACTACTGCAATTAATCCATTTTTTAACATTTTCCCAAAATATATATAGAACTCTTATAAAAACTCATTCAAACCCAAAAACGTATAAATATGTTTTTTTAATACTTTGTCCCTAAAATGTATTTATTTGTTTTTTATGTTTGTTTGTTTTTTAATGCGAGAGCATACAGAAGGCTTTGATACAGCTTCTGACATGACAAGGACGCTTAAAGCAATGGTAGTTATTACAAAAACGCGGCCAGCAGGTAGCAGCAGAGTATAAGAGATCAGCCAGGGCCATGTTGCAACAAGCTCTTTTCAACACGGTTTGTGAGTAATGATGAAACTTAGCTATATTCTAATGCTAATTGCTACAAAACGGAAACAGATACACACTTTTTTTCCTGATAAGAGACTCTAATCTTTCTTTTGGTAGGTTCCATATTTTTATAGCAATAGAAAATCAGTCAAAATCCAGTAAAAGAGCCGGGAACAAAGGGAGTTGCTTCAGTGAAATATGGCTGGGAGTGAATGAGTTAAGTTATGTGATTTGTAATTACAGTACATGCACAACTTTAAGCCATTAATACCTTGTTATTTTACACCTGAACCATGTAAAAATAAGAACGTGTCTCTCATATTGCACTTAAAAGTTGTATTCCTGAATCCTAAACGGCTATATTAGACATTTTGAATCGATTTTTTTTCTAATTCAATAGAAAAAGCGCTTTACAAAATAAATGAAGACAAAGTACTATTTCTCTTTTTTTTCTGATCCGAAAAACGATCCGTGACTCAAATCCGTGATCTGATCCGAACTTTTGTGATCCGTTGCACCACTAATATTAACAAACTAATTGTTTTTTTCAACTTTTTTTTCCCCACACCAGTTTGTGATGAACCAGAAACGTGCGCTGTTGCACTTGCCTGATGGGTAATTAGTTGGGAGTGAGCACAGTATTATCAAGGAAATATTATTGTCACATCCACAGTTGATAAACACCCATTTTCAACAGCTCTTTTCAAGTCTTTAATTGCAATTGCCCTGGAAGCATGAGAGAAACAGGGGAGTTCTGTTATCGAGCGAGTTCACTGAGAGTTAATTCTGAAAATATGAATATGCATAAAATATACATATAGGAAAGAAAAAAAAAAAATGCAAGGACCGTCGTGAGAAGCTGATGCAGCAGGACGAGTGACATCTTTTCTCTTTAATGTTTCAAGGCGGCTTTGCCATTTGAGTTAACACTTTGAAGCGCGCTGCACATCTCCGCGGCGAGAGCTGATGCAACCCCCCAAGGGCACTTAGCAGCTATCTGCTCCTGACAGCATCCCCTCTTCAGGGCAGGTCCCAAAGTTAGAATAAGAGTAGGGGGTGTGTGGACAAGTAGAAAAGCTAAATGCGACATACAATAGTTCGCTATAATGTGCCGTTTATGAAAAAGAAAAAAGCTAAAAAAGATACAATCATCTTTGACATTTAGTGTCCTCTGCCCTTATCCCCTTGGCACTGCAAAAAAAAAATGTTATTGTGGTCTCAATACAGTATAAGAAAGATTTCTCTTTCTTGAACGAGCCCAAAGTGCCCTGCAGGATAGCGCGCATCCATCTGAGCTAGCATTCCAGCAGGCCAGTCATCTCAAGTGATGCATCAGAAATGTAACATCCCTGGTAGCATTACTGTGTGTCCTGATTATGGAAGGGAATGAGGGCGGCACAACTGTGTGTGTTTGACCAGTGAACTGGAGATGGGATTGCTTGGTTCCCTGCAGCAGCGAAAGGGGGGGGGGGGGGGGGGGGTGAAGACGCGGAAGAGCAGTTAGCCACACAAGACGAGAGGAAGGGAAAATGAGATTAAGGGGAAGTCAACTCGAAAATGTTGTATGCGCCTCTAAATTCGAATTCATATTTAGTTTGTCAAATATGAATTAAGCAGCAAAAGCAACTGTTTTGTTTTGTTTTGGTTCTTTAGGTTTTGTTTGATTTTGGGTGTTTTGTCTGTGTGATCAGTGTTTTGTTATGTGTTCCTTGTCTCGTCATGCGTAACCGCCTCCACCTGTGCGTCTGTCTTCCCTTCCTCATGTGTTGACCAATCAGTGCCCTCAGCCACTTGTGTCTCACCCAGGTGTGTCTCGTTATGTCAATAAGTGAGAGTGTATATAGTCTGCTGTTTTTGCTCAAACTGTTGGTGTTACGTAGCGTTTGTTGAGTGTCATCTCAACAAACCATCGCCGCAGCCACAGCCATTTCGTAGCCACAGTCAAGTCGTCTACAGCCAAGTTGTCCACATTCAGCCAAATCAAGCTACGCCCATTCCAGTCCCGTTGAGTCCAGTCAGGTCACTGCTGCCATCTCATCCCCCTTGTCTTGTTTTAAATAAATATTTTATGTTTACTTCCATCCCTGTCTTGTCCATTTTTTTCCCATTCCATTTGGGTCCACAACCTCCGCCACAACCGTGACATGTTTTTATCTATCGCAAGGGGGTGGCCATTTTGCGCACTTCCTTTCAACTGAAAATGACATCACGGTTGCTCAGGGTTTATGCTGCATTTGAGGAAAGTGGGAAGTCTGACTTTTTAGGACTTCAAACCAGGAAGTGGTTTGAACTCGGAAATCCCACTTGCGAAGTCGGGGGGGAAGTACCCCGACTTCACCGACCGACGACAATGTGACGTCACTCAACAATGGCGATCACTTAGGAAACACAGAAGGTAAATGATAAACACAATTTACTCGAGTATAAAACTAGATAGCTTTCTTCATTCATGAATATTCAACATAACTTCACGTGACAGTATGCCACAATCTCTTGCCAGCAGGCAAATTTGCTGGAGGTTAAAATGTGTTTTGAGGACCAAAATAAATTCAAAAAATTCATCACTATCCGCCATTTTGGTTGTTTACTTTCGCCACGAACGCTTTCAGGTCGGAACTGGGACAAGTCAACTGGGATAAGTCCGACTTCCAACCTTCCTCGAATGCAGCATTAGATAACGACCAATCACGGCTCACGTGTTTTCCGAGTTTAGCCATGTGATGTTCGCAAGCTGAGCCGTCATTGGTCGTTACCCAAGCAACTGTGATATCATTGCAAGTGGCTAAAATGGATTAAAAAAAAAAACGGTAGATTTTGCTGCTTAATTCATATTCCGCAACTACAATATTAATCAGAATACTGTTTTCAAACTAGTGGGGCTGCATGGAACATATTATTGTCAAGAAAATGTCTGGCTTGTCTTCCCCCTTTTAAAGGAACGGGCAAGAAAATGACTTATCTTTGTATTGTTAGATAATTCCGTCCCCGCACAGGCTTTCGCCCTGACGTCATTCACGCACATGCTTGTCTGAGTAATTTGCTATTATTGAAATTCAAGGTGACACTCGAGGAATCATCGGATTAGACTAAACAGTCTGTGATTTCTTCCGAGCTGCGGGGACAGCTTCGGCCTTTTGTGTTTTCCCTTAACGGGCAACCCTTTATTCATTTTTATTTAATCACCATGAGGGATGAGCTTCATGCAAGAGCAGCCACTCTCTCCTCTGAGTGTGCACGCTGCATTCTTTTTTTTTTTCTCCAGGAGTCCAGTCTGCTTCGCTGATGCAGTGGACTGATATTATGGAGGGAGACTAAGTGAGAAGGGATGTGGGAGAGGCACTCAGGTGGAGATCGAGAGAGAGAGAGAGAGAGAAAGAAAGAGTGGCACACTTGAAGAGATGCTTTGCTGCAGGGCAGGAGCAGATGGCGGAGGCAAAAGACGGGCAAGGAAAGGAGAGGTCAGGATAAAGGCCGGGGATAAAGGTGAGGAGAAAGAGGCGATGGAAAGTTCAGGACTTTGTGGAGACAAACACATAAAATACAGTTTTACGCCCCTCTTGGCTCCAGCCGGCCTGGAATTTCCATATGCAAGAACTAATGTTCAACTCACTCCATTAACTTGAGGCTTACTCCAGTTATTTAGCAGCAAGTGGTGCTTCAGTGAACTTTTCATTTTACAGCAAACTTCAAATCTCTCCCCGGTGGGCAAATATGTAACGGCTTATTGCCTTGTTGCATATTTTTCTCATTATTAATAAAGGAAATCAGTAGTAAGCTCTGCTTCCCCCACTAAGAAATAGAAACGGTCTACACGGGCGTAATAGTGTGAAGAAAAATTGCCACTGCTTGTTTCAATTTAAAAAATCACATGTTGATAAATTAAAAACACTAGAGCTCTGAAGAGGAGTTACAAATTGTGAACTATGAATTCTGAGGAAGGCTGACTCAACATTAGTCAGAATAGAAAGTAATTTTGGCTTCAAGGATCAATCGTGCAACGTCCTTGTGACCATCCCGCATGTTTTTTTTTTTTTACAAGAGGCAGTTTGAAGAAGAAACATTTTTACTCTACCAAGGACAAGTAAATTACTTGTCACTGTACTCTTAAAATTGCTGAGTCAAAAGTAGCCCAAATTGGGTGGGGGGAAAAAAAAGGATCAAGACAATGCTGGTTATTTATACCCAGCAACGTTGAGTTGAGGATTTGACCCAACATTTTGATCAAACAAGGGGTAAAAAAAAAATCTTCAAAATGAAATCTGCCAAGAAATAGGTTACCAGGTTATCAGTATAGCTGTGATTAAAAATGACATGATACGTCCGGCGCAGTTTTTCCATCCGATGCAAGCCACCCATTTTCATTGGCCAATCCGCCCTGATCGGAATCAAAGAGGTCTTACCCACTGAGCCATCCAGCTGCCGCCAACATTTTCAAAAATTGCAGGATTAAATTTACTTCAACTTCAGTATGCAAAAAAAAACTGTCATAAATGGTGGCCAGATTCATCTTTTCTACCACCACAATCCAAATTTCAATCCTTTTACTTACCGATTGGGTAAAAAAATAACCCAAACTAATCAAAGTCCACAGCTACCCAGTGATTGGCTTAAGAAAACAACCCTCATTAGATATTCTTTCAAAACATATGTTATTACAATGAAGGCTACCATCTATATATATATATATATATATATATATATTAGGGATGTAACGATATCCAAACATCACGATACGATAAATATCACGATATGAACCTCATGATACGATAATTATCACAATATTGTGGGAAGGTTGGCGATATAAAAAAGTGCACGTTAATGTGTAAATACTCACAATATTATAACCCCAAAAATTATACAAATAAATTAACTCTTTGACTGCCAAAAACGTTAAATAACATTTAGTAAAATCCTAGAGAGTAGGCGAAAGACGTTTGTTTCAAAACAGAGGTGAAACTAACCATTTTCTATTGTTGATTACTGAAAAACGGAATAAGGTAGAAACAAACTTTTTTTTCTGATGAAAGATGAGAGTCCAATCATTCATTTGTTAGTACAGACGCTCCCCACCTTACGAACGAGTTACGTTCCGGACGATCGTTCGTAAGGTGAATTTGTTCGTAAGTTGCTTCAGTGCTATATTTTGTATTATAATTTATGTTTAAAGCCTATATAAGTATATTGAAGGTTTATATAAGTGTGTTTAAGGCTTGTACAAGTAACCTGCATTGGTTTGTACTGAAAAAAAATTAATAAAATGGAGAGAATACGTACAGTACTGTACTGTACTACGTATGTTAGAGAGAGAGAGCGAGAGACACACACAGTATGTACATGTACGTAATAAGATAAATAAAATGAAGTTTAACTTACTTTTGGAAGATGTACTCGATGCTTAAGGAGATGATGGAGGAGGAGGAAGAGGAGGATTTTATATCATGAGAGATTCTTCGTCGTCGCTGGAATCGGCTTCAAAAGTTATTTCCTGCTTCATGGGGACCGGCGTTTTCTTCCTCCTCCTCCTCGCCACGTTGCTCAGCCTCCAATGAGCTCTCACAGCGCCAATCGTCGGTATTAGCGGCGGAAAGAAGCACTACGCGCAATACAAAATCTAACTTACAGCATTTCTTTCCAAACATTTTTCGACATACTGTACGCGCAGAAATGTTCGTATGTACCGTTGTTCGCAACTCAAATGTTCGTAAGTAGGGGAGCGTCTGTATGTGTGTTTCCATAGTCCAAACACATCATTTTCTGTGGACCTTGAAAGATCAGTCAAAATGCTTAAATCGGCTGGCACCCACGGCATCCCTTTTCTGAAAACGTCTGGCAGTCAAAGAGTTAAATAAAAACTCTCAATTGTCCATGGATGTGAATGTGACTGTGAACGGTTGTGGCCTTGGCTTATCTCTTATACTTTGGTGCCACCTGCTGGCCGTTTTTCGTAATAACTACAATTGCTTTAAGCCACCGCTTCATGTCAGAAGCTGCATCAAAGCCTTTGGTATGGTCTTGCATAAAAAAACATGACGAAGAACTTTGTGTATAAGGACGTATAGATTTATAGGTAGGTCAAGGGGTGGTTTCTACTGTTACTTTGTAGTAGCTGCATGACTCATTTGAGGTGATTTTGAATTTCCTTGGATAACATCAATGGCACAATGCATTGTTTCCAGCTAAGATATTTAGCACGTTGCTGTTGTGGAATGACAAGCGTGCTCGAGTTGACACAACAGGTGGTTATGTACAATCGTGAGCTTGTTCCTCACAACCTGACTATTCATTCCAGTAATATCAGCGCCTTTGTTTGTCTCCAAAAGGGCTAAGAGCATTGCAGCTGGTTTACAATTTACATAATGATCTCCCTGCTCTTTATTGCTAGTGTTTGGTTAAAGCTGCCTGGCTAAAGTAATGGTCATTTTTCCTTCCCTGACAAGATGGTACACTGCTTAAGGCTTAATGATCAACAGCAAAGCTAGCCTCCCTCGAGGGCGCTCCGAAGTTACTTTTTAATGCCGTCTGCAGGATGCCGACACCCGTGAAGCCCCAGCGTGTGGTGTAGCTTGTTAGTGGGTAAGAGTAAGAACACAAAAGGTTTCTGCACACGCCAGCTTCATTGAAAATCAATAACACAGCTTCCATTAATTGTATGTAGTGCTACACTAACAGTGCTTGAAGTCTATTTATAGCAGCGGTGAATGCTTCTTTTGCTATATGTCGCAAATGATGTTTAGGTGGACGAGGTGTAACAGAAAGCAGGTGTGCATACGGGCTGTTGCAGTTGTTTATTTTGGCGATCGATTATTCTATGAATAAAGAAATGAAACTGATTAATTGGATTGAAGATTGATTAGCAGTATATCAGATCATTAACACCCCATATTGTATTTGTTAAAAAGAGGAATTCACTGGCTTAACGTGAGTAGACCACAATTAGCATTATTGGAGCAATGAATTTTGGAACTTAGCTAACACACATTCTAATTGTCATATTAAAGTTTTTTTTTTTTTTACTCATTCACTCCCAGCCATTTTCACTGAAGCAACCCCCTTCGCTCCTGGCTGTTTTACTGTATTTTGACGCATTTTGCAAGGCCCACAGAATATTCTGTTCTTTTGCTATAAAAAAAAGTATATTTGTATCTGTTAGATAGGTAGATAGGTAGATAGATTTAGTAAAAAAAAAAACTCATTCACTCCCAGCCATTTTACTGAAGCCACCCCCTTCGCTCCTGGCTGTTTTACTGGATTTTGCAAGACCCACCGAATATTCTGTTCTTTTGCTATAAAAAAAAGTATATTTGTATCTGTTAGATAGGTAGATAGATTTAGTAAAAAAAAATACTCATTCACTCCCAGCCATTTTACTGAAGCTACCCCCTTCGCTCCTTGCTGTTTTACTGTATTTTGACAGATTTTGCAAGGCCCACAGAATATTCTGTTATTTTGCTATAAAAAAAAAGTATATTTGTATCTGTTAGATAGGTAGATAGGTAGGTAGATTTAGTAAAAAAAAATACTCATTCACTCCCAGCCATTTTACTGAAGCCACCCCCTTCGCTCCTGGCTGTTTTACTGGATTTTGCAAGGCCCACCGAATATTGTGTTCTATTGCTATAAAAACGTGGAAGCTACCAAAAGAAACATTAAAGTCTCTTCTTTCATCAGGGAAAAAAAAAGTATATTAGTAACTGTTTCCGTTTTGCAGCAATTAACATTAGAATATAGCTTCATCAATATTCACATTCGTGGTGAAAACACTGTCAAAAATAGCTTGTTGCCACATGGCCTTGGCTTATCTCTTATACTTTGGTGCCACCTGCTGGCCGTTTTTTGTAATAACTACAATTGCTTTAAGCCACCGCTTCAAGTCAGAAGCTGCATTAAAGCCTTTTGTATAGTTGCATTAAAAAACATGACGAGGAATTTTGTGTCCATCATTTTTCTGAACTAGTTCATAGTATTGTTCGAGGCGGTAGGCAGTATTTTAGGATCCTACAACTGTAAATGCGAGCAGTGCAACTGTCTGTAGTGTGTGCCCCTGTAAAGGAAGAGCTCATTTCTCAGTCCCTTAAAAACTTGCCAGTGTGAGCACGCCTCTGAACATTGTTCACCACACTATTGCTCATGGGATCGCAAACCTTTCCACTCCAATCAGACTGTCACACTGAAAAGAGAGTACAGTGCCATATCACGTAGTGTTTGTTATTGAAGATCAGCCTCGCTCAAAGCTCAACCTAATAAGCAGAGGACAGTTGGATTGGGGGCAAAAGATGCCGCCAGACCCAATCCCTTAGGACAGGTTCTGCGTCAGAACTGGCCCAAATTAATTAAGAGGGAGCAGAGGAAACTGTTGGGCTTCCATTCAGTGTAGAAGATAACGGCAGCTCTTGGTGACAATACTGCTGTCCGTTTGTTGATTCACTTACAGGATGCGGGTGTTGCTGAAGGTGCCGCACCTCGGGCGAGGTGTCTGCAGCGGGACAGTTAGGCGGGGGAAGGGGATTAGAGAGGATGAGGCAAATCCTGCCACTAACTAGATATCTCATTCACAAGTAATTGCGCTAAAGCGCTCAATATGTGAGCTCTGCCATGTTCTCCTGAGGCACGACGACGCTTTTACCTGCATGAAGTCATTCAAAGAAGTGTTTGTGTTTTGACTGCAGTTGGGGCTGAATCATTTTGAAAAATTAGATAATTTAAGTTTTTTGTTCTCCTCAATATTCCAATTGTGATTTATTATGTGATTATTTTGTTTTTGTTTTTTTAACAAACTTAAAAAAATATAACATTATTTTATTGTTATATTATTTCACAATTTTTTTTAATTAATTCATTTATTCTATTTACATGACTTTAGTTGGTACTCTTGTCCCATGATGCGAAGCTGGTCTTAAATTTAATTTCCAATCTAATTAAAAAGTGTTTCATTTAACTTGCTTTAAGATGTAGAAACCCTGATTGCAATTTTGAATTGAATTCGATTAATTGAAATACCCCTTATTAGGGCTGTGCAATTAATCAAAATTCAATTACAATTTCAATTATTTTGAGTTGTTGTTTTTGAGTTGTTTAAATTTATGCATCTTTTTTAAATTGAAAAATAACTAATTTAATACATTTAGTTTCGTCTAAAAGGAACTTGCATAATTACAGTGTTTCAAACAATTTTATTTGTCTTAATATTTTTGATTGTTTTTTTTTTACGTTTACTTTAAACATTTTCTTGTTTTATCCCAAAAATAAATGATCATCATCATCAACTTTTGCTAACATAAATAAATGATTATTATACATATATGTTATTATAAATTCTGTTTGGTCCAAAAGGAATTTACATAATTATAGTGTTTCTATTTTTTTTAATTGGTCTTAATATTTTTGAATGCTTAAACATTTTTTTGTTTTGTACCAAAAAGACATCATCATTTGAATAATCGTGATTTTAATCATTGCCAAAATAATCGTGATTATTGTTTTTTCCATCGAGCAACCCTACCCCTGATTAAATGCAGCTAGAAAACACAAACTGCTGCTGATTCCAGTTCATGCTGACTCATCTCAGCCAAAAAAAAGCCATTTTTAGACCGAGTGCCATTTGATGTGCACCTTGAACGGATAACTGCGGCAAAATCAGGCACCGATGTTTAACACAGCCGTTTAACGTGACACGATGTAACGATCCTTCCCAACATCCGACCATTGTAGTGAAATATTCAAAGTGTTTACAGCTGCTAGGGATGCTTCATTACCCGGTGGGAGCACTTGAGAGTAAATCAGAGTAAGCGAGCAGCAGTTGTTGAAAGGCTAGGAAAGCACACCTGTAGCCGGCAACATTAGGACGAGCTTTCACACGTAATGGAAACTTCTGTGTCTGTTAGCGGTGCGCATTCATCACCCACTGGAGTGCATGATGAATGTGCAGACAAATGCGGTTGCGTCGCCATGTTCATGCTCACATGTTCAACCCCCTGAAGGAGTTCTGTGTCTGTTACAGTGGAAACAGATCAAATGCTGCCGCGGATGCAGCACGCGAGGTTATTAACGAAACGCAATTGTGCTCTCACTCGAGGCAAAAAGAAGACTTTCGTGGAAGCTTGCAGGAAGAAACGCGTGGCGGGGGGCTGCGGGGAGTTTGTTGGAGACGAGGCAGCGGGTTTTCGTCCCTTTGACTGCCACTGTGTGTTTTCGGTTGATATCACAGTTTAAGGCCCCGTCCACACGAAAGCAAGTTTCAATGTATCCTCACAAGTTTTTTACCGTTTAGGCCGTTCGGCCACACGACGGCGCGGGTTTCGGAGCTTGAAACCGATCACTTTTGAAACCGGGCTCCAGAGTGGAGAGATTTCAAAATGCGTCCGTCTGGACACCATATGCAGGATATTCTTCCAGAGATGACATACAGTATGCTCCAATTCTCGCGGTACTCCACGCGAACCGTCAACAACAATGGCGGATAGCCGTGTCGTAGTCGTTTTGCGCAGCCTCCTTAGCTTGCTTGTGCTTTTGCAGCAAAATATTTTGCTTCTTTATTTTCACGTTCAACAACGTTGTACTTGAATCACCCGTCATTGTCACTTCTCCTGTGTTCATCTTTTTCATGTTGTTTCGATACGTGCAAAGCCATGTTTGTTCTGTAGATTGCAATAAAGTTGGGTTGTTCGGCTTCTTCGCTGATTATTCTTCTACGCTTTCCGTTAACGCCCTGTGGCTGCGCTACAGCGCCACTCCAGACTTGGCGTTTACATTACAGCCGTTAAACGTCCTCAGCGACTTCTTTTGGACACACGCAAGTCTTGAAATGCTTCTGTGTGTACGAGATTTGTTTGAAAAAAATATATACTTTTTTTTTTCCTGATGAAAGAAAATACTCTAACCTTTCTTTTGGTAGGTTCCATGTTTTTATAGCAATAGAACACAATATTTTTTGGGCCTTGCAAAATCTGTCAAAATCCAGTAAAACAGCCGGGAGCGTAGGGGGTTGCTTCAGTCAAAATGGCTGGGAGTGAATGAGTTCATCAGGAAATAAAGATACATTTTATAATCCCAAAATGATTCTACATAATTTTTTGGTGTAATTTATTCCATTTTTTTAACCATAGAAGAACAATCTCTTGCGCAAGTAATACACAATTCATATGCAAGATATTAAAGAAAAAGCAGAAGAATCTAAGCAGAAAGGCTAGGCCGATATTAGGAGCACGATATGTTAATGTAAATGATCCAGGATATGCCATCAAGGCTGATCAAGTGTATTGAGGGGCTGTTGGAGTCACATCAAGCTTTAATTGGCTATTAGCAGAGGTTCAAACGACCCAATCGATCGTTTAGTGCCTGAAGTGATGAGGCGAAAGTTTTTAAATGTGCATACGCTTATTTTGCTGACACAAGCCTTAAACCCCTCATGACCCGGCACCTCTTGGCTCTCTTGCAGTTTGCTCCCAGTTCTCCCGCGGAGTGTACGCCATCTTCGGATTCTACGACAAAAAGTCCATGAACACCTTGACGTCATTCTGCGGCGCTCTGCACACCTCCTTCGTCACACCCAGCTACCCCACCGACAACGAGGTGCAGTTCGTCATCCAGATGCGTCCCGCGCTGCGAGGGGCGGTCCTAAGTCTGATCTCACACTACAAGTGGCAGAAGTTCGTCTACCTCTACGACACCGACCGAGGTAAGAGACAGCCGTGAAATATGCAGTCACAAAAAAACGAAACAAAAAAAAAAAACGTTACAACCCCTGAAGGCACGCTGTCTTGTCACTGTGGTCGTTCCCTGAAAGATACTGCTGTTGTACCCTTGACATTTGACTTTTACAGCTTGGCGACATACACTGCTTAACAAATCTATTAGACAATGTGTCATAAAAAACAAGGAGACCAGCCAGCATCTTGTACTTTAATACCAACTCTTTCTTTAGACGTCTTTCCATTTTGAAGAGGAATGAGCAACTTTAAACAGAATTCAACAGCTCACTAGATTTTCTCGAAGATGTAGTTTGCAAGGCAAAATTTCCATTGGCACATTGAATAGCAAAACTGAAAAGAAAGAAAAGAAGAAGAAGAACCGCCAAGGACCCAAAAAAGCTTCGCTGGGCTCACATCACCTATCGCAGGTAGTTGGAGGGCGAGGGAAGGTCTGGGCTACTTTCGCTACTGTAGCTAACTAGCAATGAGCTTCGGCAGGCTACTAGTGCACCGAAAGACGTTAACGGAGTTGCTCCTAAATCGTAATCATTGCCTCCCTGGCAGCGAATAAGCTACATTTCTGACAAGTACCGTATTATTCTAACGAAAGGGGAAACCATGCTAATTGCTAAACTAATCTAAGATTGACACAGCTTTTGCATTTAACACCGGAATTACAGTAATGTAAGTACTTGATTGATTGACTCCACTTTTCATATCAAACTTTGATTTTCCACATATTGGTGTCTTACCTTTTACAGAAACAGAAAATGATTTTGATATTTATAATTGCTGTTGATTTAGGGCACACGTGTTGATTTACGGCATATACACCTTAAATTGAGTGATGGTCTAAAACAGTGGTTCTCAACCCGAGTCCTCGAGTACCACTATCCAGCCTGTTTTCCATGTCTCCTCCAGCCAAAACAGCTGAGGATCGTTATCAAGCTTCTTACAGAGCTTGCTGATCAGGTGATCGTTTGAAACACCTGTGTTGGCTGTTGGAGACATGGAAAACTGGATAGGGGTACTCGAGGACCGGGTTTGAGAACCACTGGTCTAAAACAGCAGATCCCAACCTGTTTTTCGCCACGAACCGGTTTACCGTTAAAACATGGCTTATTGCTTCTCATGACTTATTAGGTAGAGAAGGTTTGGTGAGTGTAAGCAATATAAACCACTTTGTTAGGCAGGACTGTTGATATTGTCATTTAAAACAGCTTTCTTTTTTCTTGGAGGTTGTAGGCTTTTATTCTGTCTCATTTGGCCTCTTCACCTTTGTGAAGAAGCTCTCCAAACCCATTTGTTTCGTCTTTATTTTACTCATGTTTTGCTAGCTTTTAGGCTCACTTGTCTCAAGTATCACGAAAGGAAGATAAGCGTTTTGACACAGGCACTGACGTTGCATCTGTTTTAAAAAATAAACCTTTGTTTGCTTTTGTTCATTCTGTGCAACCTGGTACCAAAAATGTTAAACACCGTACCTTTGTACAAGGGTTTATTTGGGCCACACATTATAGAAAATGCTGAAGAAAATTATATTTTTATTCCGCGTGTTCGTTTTCTTTCGGGTAGTGAGAATGTTGGTTATCCGAATGCAGGCTGGAGATCGATGAACAGTTGCTTTGAAACTTTTATTTCTACAGAATATTCCGGGCACAAGTGAGTTCCGGCTGCAGCCTCTCACAGGTGCCCAGATTACAGTTATTTACAACATTCTTATACTATCTTGAAGGGCGGTACCACAAACTACTAACTTACTAACACATTGACTTCAACCACAGACAAATGGTTTATTGTTGTGGAAATAGAGGAGGTCCTCCAGACATGCCGGCAGCAATCGCGACAACACTCACAAAGACACATCCACAGATAAAAGTTCTACTGAGGAAATAAGGAAATTAAAACAGTTATGACTAAATCTGGGCAGAAGACCCTCTTCAAAAGGCATAGATGGATAGATTACGAGAGGGACGTAATTGAGAACTATGATAAAAGCTATGTACAAGAGTCATATGTGCGAATGGTGTAATCATACGGTACCGGACGAATGGCCCAGTGTGAGTGTATAGGAAAATGAGTCTTGTGGGGTACATTAGGGTAAATCTTTCTACACTGTTATATGGACTACTCCTGTGTCGCTATTTCTGACGGCGAACAGTGACAAGACACAATAAATGTTGCAGTGGCTCAGAATAGCATCCGCACACAAGGGTAAGCGGAGGATAGCCCGTAATACTATCTAAGAGCCTTGTAATGCTTGAAGTGATAACACAGCACTAATGTATACAGTAGTGCTATGTT
This sequence comes from Vanacampus margaritifer, assembly GCF_051991255.1. NCBI lineage: Eukaryota > Metazoa > Chordata > Actinopteri > Syngnathiformes > Syngnathidae > Vanacampus > Vanacampus margaritifer. The sequence continues at coordinate 21,745,888 of NC_135441.1, read as the reverse complement.
ATGTAAATCAGTACAAATAAATCAGCAGCTTGTATTAACACATCGCACTTGAAGAAATGGTGTCTCATGAGCAATAATCTTTGGGTACTTGGAACAGTTGGCTGGTTTGTGTCAGTTAATCTTCTGTTTAATCATGTTGATAGTAGCTCGTCTGTCACGGGAAATGAGGTATGTCACATCTGCCGCGAAAATGTTTTTCCGTTTCCGAAATCGCAGGCGCCGCCTGCTTGCGGCTGCCGCGCTTTGTGCTGCATCAATGAGGGCTTTGTGTTGTTCTCAGATTGAATTGCCTTGTTGACAATAGACTCCGGTTTAATGCAGCAGTGCCTCATGCTTAGGACGGCCTGTCAACACGGTGAAGTGTTCATTTCGGGGGGATTTCTAATGTCAAATGAGAAAAGGAGCTCATTATCTCGCAACGGAATAATGATCCCCTCCTACTGAAACTTCGGCACCTGAGCAGGAGGGAGGTACATGTTCATCCTCTGACAGACTAAGCTATTTTATGTCTTTGTCTTTGAGGGGAAACAAAATGACTGCGCCGATAGCGTGGCAGCAAAAATCTTCACACGTTCGCATGGATTTGAGATGTTTACTTGCTCGTTAATGGAAGGTCCTAACCAGCAGATAAGCTTCAAGCATCCTGACTTCTCTTTGGCCCTTTCTGTCTTTCACCTCATCAACCCCGCCCCTCTTCCTCCTGCTTTGAGGCAGGATATGAAGTCTGTCTTTGGGTCTTCAAGTCTGCTTCTCAGCTGAAGGCCTTAATCCACCGCACAGCCTGCAGATAATGCGTGGTTAATTAGGGTCACTCTGACTAGAACACTCGTCGGCTCTTCCCTGCGGATGCGAGCAACCCACACGTCCTTCAGCACGGCCGACACTGCTAAGCTGCAGCCTCCCGTCCCTCCATTTTGCCTCCTCTGTGTGTCTGAGGGCAGGCTCGGACGGAGAGATGGGGGGGTGGGAGGAGAGGAGGCTGGGAAACTAAAACGGAGGAGGAGGTGGCGGAGTGAGAGTGATGGCGGACACTTAGTATAAAGAAAGTGGAGGGACCAGAGGGCATCAGAGGGAGTGGAACGCGAGACCAGGGAAACAAAACACCAATTCAGTCCGGCAATTAAGGCAACAGCAGGCGCGTGTGATTTACAGGCTGTTACCTGTGTCCAGACAATTCCCTGTGTACAGTGGAGCCCCCCCCCCGTGCCAGAGCCCATGCCAAGCCACTTTTACCTCGATCCTGACTGCCAGCGGTGTAAGACGATCCCTTATTAGTGGGAGGACATTGGCCCCAGGAGGGGATTAAAGTCGTTTATTGATGCACTCCATCCAGCTCTTTGGGGGGCTTTGACACTTGGCTCATCAAGCAGACAGATGTGTCAGAGAGCCTCTACCTCCTCTTATCACCAAGTGCAGCTCCCCTGATAATAGGAACGCACACTTCTGCCTAAACTTGGAGTGACACAAACTATTTATTTTTGGGTTTTTTTACCCCCGTCCTCTAAATGATCAGTAATCTGGTGATTCATTTGTTTGTTAGAACTTCAATTTAACAAACCACTGGTTAAACCCATAACCACCGGTTAAATTCCCGTTGTTAGCTAACCGCTCGTTAAATACGTGTTGTTCAAAACATTGTTATTTAATGCTACCGTCAAAGTTAACCGCGTGGTTAACGTCACTGGTTAGCACCAGTATATCCCACAATTCGTCATTTTGTTCAACTCATTCACTCCCAGACATTTTGACTGAAGCAACCCCCTTTGCTCCCGGCTGTTTTACTGGATTTTGGCGGATTTTGCAAGGCCCACAGAATATTGTCTTGTATACGTTTTTGGGAGCAAATGAGTTAATGCTGGGTTTCCCAAAAAAAAACTAGGCCAAATGATCCAGAGAACTCCTAGGTAGAAAAGATGTAGGATTTATTTATTTAATTATTTATTTATTTATTCACGGACATTTTTCACAAATATTTTGTGTATGCTTCACATGGATATAATATGATTCTGACTTCACCGTGGAACATAGTCCACAATTATTTCAATTCAATTATTGTGACATTTTATTTATTTATTTCTATAATAGTAAATCTAATGGGATCAAATTGTAGACTGTTATTCAAGTTACCATGGACAGAGAAAATATAGACATTTTACAAGTGCATTATACAGATGCAATGTTTACATATTTCCAATATTTGCTTTGACTTCATTTTGTAACATTGTTCAAAAATCACAGTCATGTGCTATAAATTGAATACATTTGTAAAATATGCTATTTTCCCAACTTAACAAAAGATTCTGACAATATGGATAAAGTATGATTCACCATCTTATGAATTAACCACAATGTTAAAAAGTCCGAAGCCTCAATCCTTAAGTTTGTCACCTTTAACATGAAGTTAACTGAGGTTTGAACAAGATGCCGTTAACGGTGCCGTTAAAGTAAACGGTTGGGTAAATCGAATTAACAAGTGGTTAAAAATATAACCGAGTTTTGAACAACCGGGCACTGATCCAGTTGATTGTCCGTTACAGTAAAGTACTTTTTTTTGCGTTCGAAAAACATTCAAGATAGTACAAAATCATCGTTTTGTACTTTTTTCGTCGACTAAAAAAAATGTACATACAAAATACAGTACGATTTTTCGGTAAATATATATATATTTTTTTAAAAGCTTGAACTCGATGTATTGCAGTTCTACACTTCTCAAACTACAGCCTCAATTATAAATACACCAAAGTAACACGGACAACACAAAATCCCATGATAAAATGTATTATTTGTGTGATTTTAGCAAAGCCTTGATCATCCACAATAATGGAAGCGACTTTTCAATTAATCTCTCAACTCTACGCTTGAGAGAAAACAGGAGCAATAATAAATAACATTCACTCTCCCGGTCCCACCAAAAGGTTTTATTCAGTCAATAGAGAAGATTAATTACAGCCATGCTATTCATTTGCTTCTGCTATTTGGCCGGCAGGAAAGGCTTTTAGGCCTTAGTGTAGCGCGCTCACATCCACAGAGTGATGGCTGGTATGCGTCAGGCTTAGATGTACTGCATGAGGCAAATGGAGGTAAATTTGTACCCAGAATGCCAATATCAGACAGCTGCTTGAAAGCAGACGCCGTAATGAAGCAGCCGCACTGCATGCAAATTGAAGCTCTCTCGGACTGGTTATACCATCTTAACTGGGACCGTGCTTCTTTTTATTTCGAGTAATTGACGGGATGTGCGTTCGTGCGTGTGCGTACAGAGTAAAATTCAATATCCTAATAAACATTACCACTAATATTGTCTCTAATGCTACTAACAATAAACCAAATCCTCCATGCTCTCTTGTTTTCACCATCCTTTCCAATTTCCCCTGAAAACTCAGATGCTGACAAGGGTGCTGCAAGATTTTGTGGGGGTGGTCAGGTATGGACGCATAATTGCCAGGTCTGTGCAGCAGAGACAGATGATTACAGGCGTTATTGTCTCTCCTGGGCACAATCAAGCCCTGATTCAGCAATCTCAGCCCAACTTGATTTATGAGTCACACTGTCTCTTGTTGCCTGCCTGACCATCCTGGACGCTGTCCTTATATGATTATGCCTTTGGTGTAAGTGCTTCATGTCACTATGAGTCGAGTGCTATACCTGGAGCAATCTTAATGATCCTCAAGCTTGGCTTTTTGAAATGTTCGCCGACAAAAAAAAAACACCAACCAACCGTGATCCCTCAACTCTGACGCAAAAGGGGACTGCCAAAGGAATGTTGAAAAATGAATTTGTTTTGCAATTTTATGACAGCTAAGATTTCCACTGAAGCAACCCCCTTCGCTCCCGGCTGTTTTACTGGGTTTTGACAGACTTTACAAGGCCCACAGAATATTGTGTTCTATTGCTATAAAAACATGGAAGCTACCAAAAGAAAGATTAGAGTCTCCTCTTTCATCAGGAAAAAAAAAAGTACATTTTTAACCGTTTCTGTTTTGCAGCAACCAGCATTAGAACATAGCTAAGTGTTATCATTATTCATAAACCTGTTGAAAACACTGGGAAAAAGAGCAACATGGCCCTGGCTGATCTCTTAAACTCTGCTGCCACCTGCTGGCCATTTTTGTCCAACTACTATTGTTTAAGCCACCTATTCAGGTCAGAAGCTGCATCAAAGCCTTCTGTATGCCCTAGCATAAATAAAACATATAAAAACATATAAATAGGGAGTGCAGGACAACGTATTAAAAAGATGTATTTATACGTTTTTGGGTTTGAATGAGTTAAATATAGGCTGCATGGTTAACCCTAACACTTGAGGTTTTATGATGGTGACAGTGGGCAAAAATTGTTTCCAAATCTTAAGCAAATGGTTGCTGACGGGCGGACCGGAACTGATTAGTACCCAAATGCAGTAAAACAATTGCATAATCTCATAAGCCTGCCATCCCTGGTTATTATTACTCAGTTATGGCTGAACTGTTGCCGTTATTGTGACAACTCTTTTGGAGGAAGACTCAGCAAATTAATATAAATCCTCTGCGCTTCCACACTAGCAACAGACAAGTCGATTGCTTTCTTCATTCATTATTTCATGACTGTGGGCAGTATATCTCAAGACTGTCGAGAAGCATTTTCACATTTGCTGCAAACATCACATCCACTGGGACTTGAGAAGGAAATTATTCGACTTTGACGACCGGCTATCAAGGTCACTGTGGACTCACAATTTTTTTGCAAACTGTCCGGAATGCAGACAAAGCTAATCATGGCAAAATTCTAGAGTCAAAATTAAAATCACATCATCACAACTGGTGACAGAAATGTTAGCAGAGGGGAGTTCACTGGACTGTGTGCTACAAACCTGCCCAACGACACAACATAAGAAATGTGAGAGACCCCAACAGAACATGGTGGGCTGGGTGGGAACAGACTGGAATTCCTGGTAAACCAAGAGCCAAAACCTAGTGTACTTTTGAGCCTCAGGACTCAGCTCCCTCCATGGCCATTTTTATTTTTATATATATTTTTTTAAGAATCTTACGGCGCATTAAATTTTGGGCAACCAGCGCCGCAGGGTCCTCCGGGATCATCGTGTAACCATACAGTAGCCTAAAAATACTTCTGCGCGTCTCAGAGGGGGGAAAAAAAAAGTTGAAACTTATGTGAAGACACAATGACTGAATCGTCTCTCAAAGTAAGCCGAATTACATCCGGTACCAATATAAGGGACAATGTTGTCCCTCCTGCGGCTTCCTTGCACCACTCCCCTAAACAGTCAATATTCTGTCTGCACAGTTTCAGTATAAAGGAAATGATCTTGTGTTCACAGCAAACACAGCCATTTAATTTACTTCCATCATTTAGCGGCTCGACAGGTGAACCTGCACTTGAAACAGTGTTCAATGTCATAAACTCATTACAGCGTTGGGAAGTTGAATGTTCTTTAAAGAGAAATCTGCCAGATGGAAACTGTTTCCCAGAATTCCGCGTAGAAATATCCCTGAGGTACTTCTTTCATTCGCTCTGTCAATATTTCCAATGACCCCCCCCCCCACACACACACACACACACACACACACTGCAGCGCAGTCCATTCAAGCAAGGCTATTCGGAACAATAAAAGGCTGTATTGATCATAAGAGGTTTAGGAACACAATAAGAAAAGTTTATTACGGGGTGATAATTCTGATAGATTGGCAGGTAACCAGTTGGCGGGTTACTCTGTCATTGCAACATAACGTATAATCAACCTTTATACCCATTATGAGACAACTGGATTCAAATAAAGTTGCATCTGGTGCCCTGGCAAGATAAACTAAAGCAGTAACACATTGTATGATAAGATCAGTGTAAAACACAAACAAATTATTATATTTTTCTTTTCTGGATATCTCAGTATGGTTCATTCGGTAATTTTACCGATTTGAGATGTCATCATCATTGCTCTCTCTTTTTTATTTTATTTTATTTTTATTTTTTTTGTATGTGGGTGAGTATGTGCGTGTGTGCGTGCGAGTGTGTATTCATTAGTTCACCTAAAACCTATTGAAAAATCCCATACCGTTCACCTAAACCGAACACTTCCAGCCAGAGTCGTGAGGCCGTCAGGAGACCCGAGGAAGGACCAAAGAAAAGAAAGGAAAGTGGACGAATGAACATGTAATGGCATTGTATGTATGAGAATTGTTTTCTGCCAAAGGTGGGAATCGGCATCGACCTAAAAACAAAAATCCATACTAGAAATCCATATCCCTCGTCCCGTATATGTACGTAAAATCTATGATGCTAATAGTAAAGCAGATCAGATGTGTTTGTTTTGACCACACCAATGGGAGAAATGGGAGACAGACTTGTCTATAGCACCGGAACCTGACTTTTGGATTCAAGTTTGTGAAAACGCATTTAAAATGACAAAACACACAAATTTACAACTTATCCAATATAAAATTATTCACAGAACATACATTACTCAATATATGATGAAGAAAATGGGACTCTCAGACTCCGACATTTGTCTCCAATGCTTACAAAACACTACAGACACTTATGTTCATGCTTTATGGTTATGTACTCCGGTTATGTATTTCTGGACTAAAGTCTTAGAAAAACTTTCCGCTATTTTGGACTGTAGGATACCTTTATCTCCAAACTTGTGTTTGCTAGGTGACCTAACAACAACTGACTTACCACATAAACAATTTCAATCTACACTTGTAGCCCTTACTATCGCTAAAAAAACAATTCTTGTTAACTGGATAAATAAACAAACTCTGAATATCGACCAATGGTCTAACCTCCTCATAAATCACATTTTAATGGAAAAAATATCTGCCTCAAATAAAAACCAAATAACAAAATTTATAGAAACATGGTCTACGTATATAGAATTTTTTAACCTAATTCTGGTTACTTAATTCTGCCTGTTAGCGAGAGCCACTACATCGTGATAACTTACGTTGATGTTTCTGCATTTGGCAATTTATTATTATATTATATTATTAGTATGGGATTTTTTTTAATGGGCTTTAGGTGAACTGATGAATACACACACGCTCGCACGCACGCACGCACACACACATACAAAAAATAAATAATATATATATATATATATATATATATATATATATATATATATATATATATATATGTGTGTATATGTATATATATATATATGTATATATAAAAAATAATAATAATAATAATAAATAAATAAAAACATTTATTAAATTTTTTTAATTTATTTGTTTTTTAAAAAAAAGGAGAGCAATGATGATGTCAAATCGAATGAACAATACTGAGCTCTCCTGGAGGAGAAAGAAAAAAAAAATCATTGCTCTCTCTTTTTTATTTTATTTATTTTTTATATATATATATATTTTTGTATGTGGGTGAGTATGTGCGTGCGTGTGAGTGTGTATTCATTAGTTCACCTAAAACCTATTAAAAAATCCCATACCGTTCACCTAAACCGAACACTTCCAGCCAGAGTCGTGAGGCCGTCAGGAGACCCGAGGAAGGACCAAAGAAAAGAAAGGAAAGTGGACAAATTAACATGTAATGGCATTGTATGTATGAGAATTGTTTTCTGCCAAAGGTGGGAATCGGCATCGACCTAAAAACAAAAATCCATACTAGAAATCCATATCCCTCGTCCCGTATATGTACGTATAATCTATGATGCTAATAGTAAAGCAGATCAGATGTGTTTGTTTTGACCACACCAATTACATGGCTTTGCAGTATCCATACATGCTGTTGATGAGCTGTTATACAGCCAGACAAGATCAATCCGCCCTGACTCAGTTGGCAAAGAGACGTGCCAATGGGGCCAAGAGGTTTGAGAAGGGGAGGATGTGATGACCGCGCGTAGTTAGCCTCATCGCTACTCTCTGCTGCTAAGCTACATAGAACGCAAAAAAAGGAGCGCAATCCGACAGACACACACTAGAACAAACGCCAACCGTACACCTTCATCTTCAACAAAGCCTCTAATTGGCCATCCAGAGACTGTTGCCTATGTTGCTTAAACAGTCAAGCAATAAATGACTCCCTCTGCTCTCCTGGATGCCTTTGATGGCCCAACACATCAAGCATGCGCTATAATTTGATCGCACTGTTTTGCCATTGCTCGTAGTGGTGTAAACAAGGCGAGCGCATGAACTAAGCTGGCCACTTTCCATTGATTAAACTCACAGAGACACACATGAAACGGTTCTTGCTTTTCCCTCGTTTGAGCTTCTGCTTTTTTTTTCTTTTTTTTTTTTCATGCTTGCATTTATATCTATAGTTACATGTTTTGTGTATGTACAATTGCAGGACACTATTCGGCACACCTCTACACTCTAATTGCATCCTGTAACAACAGCTATAATAATCACATCTATTTATATAGTAAGTTAGCTAGCTAGCTAGGACACTGATGTTTTGTTATCATTAGTATCCATCCATCCAGCTAACTAGCTAGTTACAAATTTAATTTCTCTCATCATTAGTATCTATCTATCTATCCATCTACTTAGCTAGCTAACAAATTAGCAAGCTAGCTAGTTACAAATTGAATCCCTCTCCATTACAGTAATACACAACCTAGATCCTTTTAAATTTTCCATGAAAACTCTCACTTTTATTTATCAAATGTGTTGCAAACTGAATAGGAAATACAGTCAAAACATTGACAAGGGTAGAAATAAACTATCAGTCACGGCTCGTGTGGCAACAAAAAAGGCAATGGCAGGTCTTGCTACTTTTTTAATCATTATGAGACCAAACACTATAGATGCTATGCATAACACAAAACTAGAGTCAAGAATGAGTCAATTAAAAAAAATATATATATATATTTTTTTTTTATTCTCATTTGCCCATTTTTATGTCAGTGGAACATTTCACCTTGTGTAGAGATCATCGGTATTTACGTTGGCCACTTTGTCTTTGCCACTACATCCAAAGTTTCTCTTTTGCCTTTCAACCTTTTAGCACATTGAAATAATTTTAACTGATTACAGTTATATTGAGAAAACAAACACAAAAAAAGTATTTCACTTTGAATTCTAGCATATTCTACAGAGCTTGACCATCAAAATTTGAGAAAATGAAAAGCTGTCTTGTCTCTCTCTTATACTACTACTAATCATAAGCACGAGTGCAGTTCTTCACTAATGTCAACTTTGTTTGGTCAGATTATTGATAATTTTTTTTATTAATTAATTATTGTGGATGTGCCTCTAATGTGTATTGAGCAAATCTTTTAAGCCTTTAAGACTGCAGGCAGTATTTTTGTGTTCAAGTCCCAAAGTTGATCACAACCATTTTTCATGGAAGGCATATTCTTAAGTGCAATAATACGAAGCTGGATCCGTGCTCATACTGAAGTGTAGAATACATCATGTTTCCTTGTGTTTGCTGTCTCATCCCATCCACCATAATGGCTCATCAACCGATCCCAGTTGAGACTTTTGCACAAGCGCATGACTTGCGTGCGTGCTCGGCTGGCCTTCTCCTTCACGCCTGCTTCATAACAACTCAATTATGCATGCATCGGAAGAATGAAATCAGCTCGGACACGCTGACGAGAAAGGGCACGGCAAGCGAGCCCATAAAATGCACATGAAAAATAGTATTAAAGAAATATGAATGGGGCCACGGATCACTGGTGTTTCTCTTTATTTTTGCACACATGAACTGACGTCGTAGCTGAATTGGCATTCGCGTACTCATTGAGTTCAACTTGCGAGAAGCGCCGCACTATCGCCCCTTGAAAAGAACATATCTAGTGCCTTTAACTCTTTGACTGCCAGACGTTTTCAGAAAAGGGATGCCGTGGGTGCCAGCCGATTTAAGCATTTTGACTGATCTTTTGACTGATCTTTCAAGGTCCACAGAAAATTATGTGTTTGGACTATGGAAACACACATACTACCAAATAAAAGATTGGACTCTCATCTTTCATCAGAAAAAAAAGTTTGTTTCTACCTTATTCCGTTTTTGAGTAATCAACAATAGAAAATGGTTAGTTTCACCTCTGTTTTGAAACAAACGTCTTTTAACGTCTTTGGCACTCCTCCATAGGATTTTACTAAACGTTATTTAACGTTTTTGGCAGTCAAAGAGTTAAAAAAAATGAGAGAGAGAGAGAGAAAGAGAGAGAGAGAGAGAGAGAGAGAGTTGTCTGTCACAGGGATCACACAATAAAGCACCGTGCTTTTTCCAATTTTTTACAGGCGAAGCTGGAATAAAGCCATTCCCGCCACCTACTCAACGCTGGCATCAGCTGCCATAAAATCACTGCTGGGAGCTTCCTCTCCCTTCCAAGAAAACCACCACAAGTTCAAAAGCTCATTTGAATATTGCGCAATTTGATGAAGGGGGCGGAGGAAACAACACATTGAATACGGATGTCCACAACAAGCGCAAATCTTTCCATTTCTGCCTCACTTTCGGGTCGGTCGAACCGGCACACTTTGCGGTGTCTGCTAAACACACACGCACACACATTCTCCATTCATGTGAGGGAGAACGAGGGAAACAAAGACAGGCAGAGAGCGACGGTGGCGTTTTAGTGAGTCTGTGGGTGGATTTTCCCCTCCCCTCTGCATGTATGCACTTCGAAAGATACCGGCAACACGCTGCTTCTGTTTGATTTGACATGTGCTGTCTTTTTGATTAGCACGCTTGGCAGCCAAACTGTTTTGGTTCGAGACTCACTCTAAACACCACATGAAAGTCTTGGCGTCGCACTTTTTCGGCTACTTTTTTTTGCTTTCACTTCACACTCCCGCTCCTCCAAACGACTTAAGCTCCTTTCTCCAGTTGGCAGGGATGCAGAGGGAAGTTCTAGACATCCTGCAATATTTTGCACATGAGACATAATATGGAAAATGAGCTGTTGGTCTTCATATGTGACTGACTGGCGACCAGTCAGTAAAAAAATAAATAAATAATAATGTAAAAAATTAGGGCGATCATTTTTCCCCCTCAATATTGCGATTTAATATGTGATTTTATTATATATATATTTTTAAAGGTCCACCTCTCATGCATTTTTTTAAACAAACAAGCAATTAATTAATTAATATGTATTACAATAAATTTGAGAATTTGATGAGTATCAGCATTGGCTTTGTAAAAAAAATATCTGATAGTCGATCAATTTAAAATGGTTAACTTCAGGGAACTATTCACATTTTCATCAACTTCATAAGAGATGCTGCTGACTCTAGGAACTCTGCACATTTGTTTTTTGTTTTTTTAAATTAAAGTTAAGTAAAAAAAATAATTTAAAAAAAATGGACGTTTTGGTTAGTTTGAAATTTTGGAAAACGGTAGGGAGCTTTTTAATTGTTTAAGTTTATGTTTAACTTTTAAAGACATGCTGATGAGCTCCCTGAACGTTTTGTTAGGATTTTAAAACAAAGATGTCAGATTTCTAAGGTAATATGCTTCAGGATATTTCAACAAACTTAGACTCAGATTTTTGTTTTTATTATTATTATTGTCACCCAAATTGCAGCCTTTGTTATTTGAATATTTCATTCTACCACATTGCATTGTTGCTTTTAATTCAGGTAATTGTTTATCCCTAATAGATTCCACCTCCCCGTGAAGCCAAACACGATACGAGATATGAAAAGTATACTTTTAATTATTTGTATATTAAAAAATATGGAGATTTCTGGAGTGTGTACCCACCCGTCAAGTCTGAAATTGAATAACCAAATGAATCTTTGATCTATTTCTGAAAATGTCTGTCGGACAGCCTAGCAAAGAGGTTAGCTACCTGTTAGCTTCTGATAACCTAGCGTCTACACTTCCACAAGTAGAAGCCGATTGCCTGGCGTCAACGCCCTAGCTTCGTCCCAGTCATCTTGCTAACAAATGTCATACTCGCCCGTGGTCCAGCACAATACGTCTTTTTTTTACAGCAAGCCAGTCTCGATTATATCCTCCTCTTGAAAACCTCCCTACATTAAATGTCACATTTTTACAGCCACTTCCACATTCTCACTTATAGACAACCATCAGACTTTAATCGCAGTAGCGCTCTACGAGGTGTTTAAAACTACAAACCATCATTTTAGACTTACACCTATGGGCCAATGCCAAATGACTAATGAGAGACAGTATAAAGGCTTTACGAAGCCAAAGATTGTATTTTCCACTGTGCAAACACAAGGCGGAGGGGGGGTGGGGGGGGGGTGGGGGGGTTGGGTTGGGTTGTGGTTTCCTCATAGAATCCTCTGAGCATATTTAGCCAGGAGGCAAATAGTCAGCAAGCTCCACAGAGTGTTTAGAAGTATCTATTTATTTTTGCCTTGCTCAAAGGACAGGAGAGACAATGCATCGTTGGGAATATGAAAGCAATGGTGCGCACTTGATGATTTATTGAGCCCAAAATGGGATTTTGAGAGATGATTGGAAGGACTGCGAAGTTAACTCATTCACTCCCACCTTTTTTCACTGAAGCAACCCCTTTCGCTCCCGGCCGTTTTACGGTTTTAAGGCCCACAGAATATTGTGTTCTATTGCTATAAAAAACATGGAACCTACCAAAAGAAAGATTATAGACACTGGGGAAAAGAGCTTGTTGCAACATGGCACTGGTTGATCTCTTATACTCTGCTGCCACCTGCTGGTCGTTTTTTGTAATAACTACCATTGCTTTAAGCGACCTCTTCAGGTCAGTGGCTGCATCAAAGCCTTCTGTATTTTGTAGCATAAAAAAACTAAACCTAAAAAAAAACGTATAAGTACGTATTTGGGACCGGCCGTTTTACGGTTTTAAGGCCCACAGAATATTGTGTTCTATTGCTATAAAAAACATGGAACCTACCAAAAGAAAGATTATAGACACTGGGGAAAAGAGCTTGTTGCAACATGGCACTGGTTGATCTCTTATACTCTGCTGCCACCTGCTGGTCATTTTTTTTAATAACTACCATTGCTTTAAGCGACCTCTTCAGGTCAGTGGCTGCATCAAAGCCTTCTGTATTTTCTAGTATAAAAAAACGAAACCTAAAAAAAACGTATAAGTACGTATTTGGGACCGGCCGTTTTACGGTTTTAAGGCCCACAGAATATTGTGTTATATTGCTATAAAAAACATGGAACCTACCAAGAGAAAGATTATAGACACTGGGGAAAAGAGCTTGTTGCAACAGGGCACTGGTTGATCTCTTATACTCTGCTGCAACCTGCTGGTCGTTTTTTTGTAATAACTACCATTGCTTTAAGCGACCTCTTCAGGTCAGTGGCTGCATCAAAGCCTTCTGTATTTTCTAGCATAAAAACACTCAACCTAAAAAAACGTATAAGTACGTTTTTGGGACCATGACAATAATTAAAATGGAACGTTTTTTGGAGAAAATTAGTTAATATTCATAATATTAATTCATACTCGATGTATTGGGCTGCATGATGAGGTAGTGATTTGCCCATCTGCCTCAGAGTCAAGAATTTCTTGGTTTGAGTCTCAGATTGGGTCTGTGTGGAGTTTCCATGGAGGGTTCATTGAAGACTCTAAATTGCCCAAAGGTGCGAAATTGAGTGTGAGTGTGTGTTGGTGTGTTGGTGTTTAGTTGTAGGTGTGTTTAGATCAGTCATCAAAATGAACACTCAGGTAGTACCAGGGGCGCCACCAGGGATTTAGGGGCCCTGAGCAAAAATATGACTTTGAACCCAAATGCTTCAATGCTGCAAATTGAAAATGCTATTTTCACGGGCTCCTGTGAAGTCATGTAGCCGTCGCCCTCCCACAAAAAAAAACAAAAAAAAGACAAGGTAACAGTGCAGCTCATTTATCTTGCGTCAATTTATAAATCAATCACAATAATTAATTTCGATTATTTGTTTTTTATTTATTATGAAATTATTGTTCAAATTGTGGAAAGTCGAGGAAGACGTGGTGCGGTCTGGCAACAGTCAAGCGTGTAAATTGTCTTCCTATTTCAGCGGTGCGGAGTCCTAAACGCGTTATCAAGCCAAGTCCACAGTTATGAGCCCAGGCCATTATCTTGCTAGTTTCCATTTAGTTGTTCCTGATGCTCTCTGAGACCTTAGACAGTGCTCAGTGGGCTGTGTCGCCCTTTCGCAGACCTTCATTTTCATGTGTATTGGCAAGTCGAGAGGAGAGAGCAGCAGCATTTTTACAATTGAAGTCATGACCATGTGGGCATTTCATTTGGATTCTTTAAGGAGTCCTGGGGGTCGATTTTTTTTTCAAGCCGAGGCGCACTCATGTTTGTTTATTGCTTATTTTTATTTGATCAGATTAGTAGACGAAAAAATGTGTGAATGCTGAATGAGGTAGATGATATTGAATGAAATGGAGTAATGGAAGGACAATATGGAAGGATGTGGAATGATATTGAAATATATTGCGTGATTTTGAATATTATTGAATGATACGGAATAATGAGGAATTATATTGTTGAAAATGTGCAACATGATGAAATGCGGAATGATGTTAATGATATGGAATGGCATTCAAAGATTTGGAATGATGTGGAAAAATTGTTGCTGAACAATTTTCAATATGTTGGGGAAAAAAAGGGGATTTTTTTTTGTACGTGTGAATTTTGGGAAATTTGAAAAATTTTCCCAAGGTGAATTAAATGATTTGAAAATGTGGAATTTCGAATGGAAATGATGTGAATTCACACAGTGCTGATTTTTTTCATCACGAAAAAAAAACATTTTCAGCTGAAAATGAAAACATTCATTGAGACGATAACTAAAATTGACCAACAATTTTGTCAACAAAAACAAAACAAAAACAACACAGTGACGAAAATTCAGCATTCACACAATTAAGTTTAGGATTTGTGCACTCTCTGCATTGACATAGTGTGAGCAAGCGGTGCTAGAAAAGCTGACAGTGTGTGTCGCGGTTAAAGTGTATGCCTGGAGAAATGTGCAATAGGGCGCTCTAATTTGCCTAGTTAGCCTGGGTCAGCTGTGCGACATGCGAGAGGGTCGCGAATGAGAGCGTGCTGGAGATGGAGCCCTGCGACACCCCGCGCCCGCCCTAATGAGAAGCGGGGAACCAGAGGAGCCGGGCAATGAGATTAGATGCAATTCAATTACAGCCGAGCCGCCACGGGTGACGTTTCAGAACTCATCCTGTTAAAATCCGACTCACAGGCAAAGAAGAAGGACGGAGCTCGCCGCCACAACAAGTCTGATTTATACGCGCGCTGAGCGTCCAAAGGCTCAGGCGGGATTTGATTGCTGACTGCAATGTGGGGATATCGCTTTAAAAAGGAAATGATTGAGTTTGCACCCATCGCCGTGCCGTCTGCATGCACTCGAGCGCACAGTTGTTTCAAGTGGGTGTTGGGGATTTTAAAAGCAACTCGACTTCCCGGGTTTCGCCGCGAATGAGCCCTTTCGCACATTCAGATTAGACACACACATGGCCTGCCCACGCTTCTTCTTGGTTCGACTTTGATGGCAAGTTTGCACGGTTGGACAAAGGAAACAAGCATGCAACTGAATGGGGAAAACATCAGTGGCTACTGCAGTTATGCAATTACAGTTATCACAGTCCCTGTTTTATAACACACTCGATAAATAAATTCGCTTTTAAACGCTTTGGGCTTGACATTGACAAACACGGGCTCAAATGGTATGACACGCATTAAACGTGATGCCTTAACTGATTGGAACCAGGGTTGTTATATTTTTGCAATTCTTATTTTAGTTATGCGTTTTGTTATTTAAATTTAGTTAGTTTTGATTAGATTTAGTTGTTTTTTTTAAATGCTTGGATTTAGTTTAGTTTTAGTATTGGTTTTCATTTTTATTTTTTTTTATCGTGTATTACTTGTGCACAACACCATGGTAAAATGAAAACATCACTTCAGACATCTTATTTTGGTTAATATTTAAATAAATTTACTTAAAATCACATTTAAAATCATCCCCAAAGGCACATGTATAAAATTAATTACCAAAGACTAAAACGAAGGACATTTTTCGAGTTAGTTTCAGTTAGTTTTCGTTTTTTTAAAAAGCATTTTCAATTTTATTTTATTTCATTAACGAAATAGATTTTTGAATTTTAGTTTTAGTTTTTTTTCGTTAACTAAAATAACCTTGATTGGAACACATAATGAAACCAATAATAAAACCAATACAGTTTAAAAAAAGAATAAATACTAGCATTAATGGAGACAAGCTAGCATTGTTACGACAATGAGATTTACATTTAGTAAATTTTACTCTGAAAAAGAAGGTCACGCTCTAAACAGAACTTTACACTCAGAAGAGAGTAAAATATTACATATAATAAAAAACATAACAAAATAGGGGTTCGAGAACAATCCCACAACCTTCAGCATGGGAGGCGGGCACTCTTATTACTTGCGCTATGCCACGCTTACTGTTGGATGTGTCCAAAAGGAGGTATGAGGGCGCCACCTGATACAAGCGATATATTGACACGCAATAGGACCGGCATGGCTCAGCGGGTAGATTGGCCATCTTGAAAACCGAAAGGTTCTGCGATCGTTCCTCAACCATTGAGTTATTAAAATATATATATGTATATATCACTCTATTCCAAGTGTAAAGTTTGCTTTAGTTTAGACTGGGACCAAATACCGTCTTTGTAGAGGAAAAAATACACAAAAATACGGGTCAAAAATAACCGAACGATGGGTCAAAAATAGACCGATCCTCTAATTGGGTCAATTTGACCCAAACTTTGAGTCAAGTAATTGGTGTTTAGTGTAAAAACCAAAAAAAAAAAACCTCATATAATTATTAAATAAAATATAATATAATATATAAATAATAATAAAATATAAATAAATTATATATATATATAAAAATAATATTGGTCATATCTATTACTTGGGTCAAAATATTGGATCATTTTGTATAAAACAACCGAGAAAGTTGGGTCAAATTGACCCAGAAAGTGGATCAAAAATTTTTTCATCCATAATTGGGTAACTTTTAACCCAGCTGTTTTTAGCGTGTAATTTACTGCACACCTGCTCAGACCACATTTAAGTAGCTGGCATAGTGTGAACAGCCTTTTTAAAGTGACATATTTAATGCATAAACATTTGAAGAGCAGGCATCAAACCCTATGAAACATTGTGTTTGATTATTTATTTTTTTTAATCATGCAATTGGGCGACGTAGCTATGGGGGTGCACATGAACGATTGGGAATGGGCTCCAAATTCCCACTTTGCGGCACAGACATGCTAACACTCTTGTGGTTTGGTTGTTTTAAAAGTTGGCCTAAAGCACACCAACTTTAGAGCTGACTTTTAAAGAAACAGGACTAAAAGTAATCAATTTCTTGACAGACTATTTACTTCTAACCAGATCCCATCTGCTAATTTCCATACAAATGTAAAAGCAGGCAAGCATGGAATCTTCACTGAATCCAATTGTTCACATGCTCGGGGTTTGTGGCTCGCCAAAGGCAGGTAGAGAGGAAATTATCAGCAATTTCTAAATAAAAAAGGTTTGCGTGATTCTAATCTCGTTGATAAGAGTCCCGTGCTCACGGTAATTTGCATAATTTGTGGTTTTATTTCACATCCAAGATTTTAAAAATGTTACCCACTGCAGGATTTCTTCTTCTATGATGCTTTTCGTGCATACTTTATGTGTAATTATCAAGTCATACACCGTGATTATTAGGAAGAAAACGGTTCATTGATCTTTTTGCCAGACCAGCCCTCCACTCAATGGGTCCCAACCCACCAGAGAGCATTTTAACCCAGTTAAACTGCATGACATCTCTTAATGTGAGGAGCTTTTATTGCTGGGAAGCCCGCCATGCTATCCAGCTGGCTCGGGGTTGGTGAGGTTCTGAGCGTTTGCCTCGGGAAAATGAATAATGCATCCGTGTTATTCAAATCGTCACTTTGCAACTTTGGCTGTAGGTACCACAGATGGGAGGAGGAAGCGCGGCGCACGAGAGGCTGCTGCTGCCGTTGTGCTCGTGGAAAAAATGGGTGACACTTTAGAAAAAGGCTCAGACTATTTCACTTCAGTGGGCAGATATTTTTACCAATCAGAATTTGGGCTTTTGTATTGTAGAACAACAACTCATTGACAGTCAATATAAAAAGTCTACCTGTTCAAATAGATTTGAATTGAATTGAATTATTTCGAGTGGTATAAAAACAAGTATATTTTTGTTTAACGGTGGCTGTGACTGAGAAGGGACTAGAAGCTCACCTGTGCATGCCCTCACCTAAAAAAAACAAACAAAAAAAACACAAACGAGCTGACAACCAGTCGCCCGATAACCTTGAGTCCTGTCAGGCGGATGTCTCCAAAGGGAGCACCCTCGCTCTTCGGGACGGATGACACACCGAGTTGGTCTTGGCCGTACTCCCCCAAAAGGTCATGTGCTGAGGATGTGACTATTTGCTGCAGTGC
This sequence comes from Vanacampus margaritifer, assembly GCF_051991255.1. Classification (NCBI taxonomy): domain Eukaryota; kingdom Metazoa; phylum Chordata; class Actinopteri; order Syngnathiformes; family Syngnathidae; genus Vanacampus; species Vanacampus margaritifer. Next base: position 21,727,496 of record NC_135441.1, on the reverse strand, counting down.
AGGAGGCGCATCAGAAGGGCAGACGCGCACTGTGCAACAGTCTCGGAGTGCTTACGAACGCTGCTTCTTAAGAAAAGGTTACTTGGCCATTCAAAAGGACTGCAAAGGAAGGGGGAAGCGCGGAGAAATGAAGAAAGTTGTTTTGCTGTGGTCTCCGAGGTTGTTTGAAGGCTGCATGTTTACCGAGATAAGGCCTTGCGGAAAAATAACTCACAGTGAGGAAAAAACATTATGACGCATATTAACTCTGACCACTACTTCCGTTACTTGCCATTTCCATAACAATCACCTGCATCAATATTTGTAAATAACTTATTGAGTACATATATATATATATATATATATATATATATATATATATATTAAATCTTGGATGTGAAATAAAACCACTATATATATATATATATATATATATATGTGTACTCAATCAGTTATTTACAAATATTGATGCAGGTGATTGTTATGGTAATGACAAGTAACGTATATATATATATATATATATATATATATATATATATATATATATCCCTCCATAAAAGTCAATTCAATACGGTTTTCGATACGCGGTGGGGTGCAAAATGATTCGAGGACGGTTCGATTAGAAAGTAGAACAATTCGGCTCGGTTTGATTACGATACGATTCCGTATGGTGCTTCTCGGTTCGACGGGGTTTGATGCAATGACTTTTCTGTTGTCATTTGACATACGTTTGAATTAACTTGTCAGTACTGTAAAAGGTGCCGTTTCCTTCTAAGATATTTCTCTCCAGTAAACGACAATTTGATACTTATATCTCGATATTTTTCAAAGTGGAATGATTGGATTCGGTTCGATGCGCTTTTGAATCAAAAAAAACGATTTGACGGTTCAAACCGTTTTTTTTTGTTACACCCCTAATATATGAATATGGTGTAGCTAAAACCACTATATAAGGGCACCCATTTGCTATATATGTATATATCAATTCAGTATGTACAGTACATATATAGTTTTTTTTAGCCTTTTATGCAAACATGATGATAAATGGTGAAGCCCTCTTTACATCGTTCTATTGTGTGTGTGACTTAATGAGATATCAGCTCCGTACTTGAGTTTAATTAATTTCATCTTCTTCACTCTACTATATCGCTGACTTCCGAGCAGTTGGCCCTTTTATATTTCATGTCACTACACAAAGAAAATAAAGCGAAACGAATTGTGTGATTTGACCTCACCGTAGTGTTTCGGAATAATCTGTTAAATATTTCACTTTTTTTTTCTCCGCATAAGATTTGTTTTAAATATATATTTTTTTATTGTTTCAATATAAGGTGGAACAAAATCATCCGAGGAGACACTAAGCAGGACGTGTCAACGTTAGCATGTCGCTGAGCTAAATGCCATAATTCAATTGATTGCGAAACGCAATAACATCACCCGCTGATCTTTTAATAATATGGAGATATAATTCCGCTCTTTTCACTTCATTATATTGCCTTTTCAATATGCAAATGTGAATCAGCACACACACACACACAGCGCCGCACAAAGCCTCCATACAATATGCTAGCGGGACTTCAGAATGCTATTTTAGATTGTAATGAGATGGCCTTTGACCTTTGGATTCAAGCGGAAACCCCAGTAGAATAAATTAGCAGCCACTCAATCCTGGCAAAGTCTTACGGTGTGCCAGCCTTTCCACCGTCTAATATTCAGGGTCACGGCTTGTCTCTCCCTCCCTTCCCAGGCTTCTCCATATTGCAGGCCATCATGGAGGCGGCGGTGGCCAACAACTGGCAGGTGACCGCTCGCTCCGTCAGCATCACCACGGACGCGGCGGAGTTCAGACGCATCATCGAGGAGATGGACAGGAGGCAGGAAAAGCGCTTTGTGATTGACTGCGAGGTGGGCAGGATCAACACCATATTAGAGCAGGTGAGCTATCTTCAATGTTTTAATCACTCGATGTGGTGAAAAGACCAGGCAAGAAAAAAAAAACGGCCCAGTTGCATTATGGGAAACATCAGTGTTTCCGCCCAGTCATTTTGTTTGTTTGCTTTAGTTGAACAGGCTGCAGAGGGACACTTTGTTTCTCTCAAAGAAATTCCTCTTAGCTTCATTGCTTAACATGGAATCTTGCTTTGGCCCTCCCACTGACTTGATTATATTGCGCCATTGTCATCATTTTCAGCAGCAGCAGGGAAGCGATGCGGCCCAAAAAAAAAAAAAACCCACAACAACAAAACAGCACACTCATGTGGATAAAAGTTTGGGGAAACTGCTCTTAATAAATTAAGTGATTTACCAGGAATTGGACTCAGCCCGCGGAACCCTAATCTTCATTTTAGAAGACATTTTGGATGTTGTCAGAGGCGTGAACCACAATAGCATCAGTGCCCGTAACAGCATAAAAAAAAAAAGATTCATTCAGATCATTTAATTAATTGATCGTGCTATTCGTGTTGTGTTTGGATGTGGATACAGAGACCACACTAATCCAATATTTATACAACTAAAAACTTTTAAATTTTATGAATTGATGGGAGTTCAACCACCTTAAAACAATGTATGAAACCCATCATGAAATCTTACCAATTAACATGCAAATCAAATCAAAAAAAAAAAAAAAAAAAAGGGAAAGTGAGTACAAATGAGAGAGATTTTTTTCCAAACCTAAATACAGAACAAAACAAAAAGAACAATGCATTTCAACTCAGGGTGTCAGTTTGTGGAACAATCTGGATTATAAAACTAAATGATTTCAGTCTATTTGTATTTTTTTTTTTTTAAATGTATAAAAGCTAAATTACTGGAAAAATATATAAAGCACAAGGTTCATGCTGTTGAATCATTCTGTTTAATTGTTACATTGAAAGCATCTTGACTGCTTACGTCATTTATTTTGTGTTGATTATTATTATTATTATTATTATTATTGTGTGTTGATCATGGGCAGACAACCATAAATTTATCTTCCTTCTGTCCCCTTTCATTTCTTTTTTAAAGAATGAAATACATTTGAATTGGCAATTAATTGTTGACTCATCAAGCCGTCAGTTATTTTTATAATGCTTAACTCATTCACTCCTAGCAATTTTCACTTAAGTAACCCCCTTCGCTCCCGGCTGTTACTGGATTTTGACTGATTTTGCAAGGCCCACAGAATATTGTGTTCTATTGCTATAAAAACATGGAACCTACCAAAAGAAAGATTACAAAAACTACATTTGTATCTGTTTCCGTTTTGCAGAAATTAGCATTATAATATAGCTAAGTTTCATCATTGTTAACAAACTTGTTGAAAACACTGGCTAAAAGAGCTTGTTGCAACGTGGCCCTGGCTGATCTCTTATACTCTGCTGCCACCTGCTGGCCATTTTTTTTGTAATAACTACCATTGCTTTAAGCCACCTCTTCAGGTCAGAAGTAGCATCAAAGCCTTCTGTATGTATAAATGTTTTTGGGAGTGAATGTTAATTAAGTTAATTGCTTAATCTATATTTGACAGTTAGTGTAAAAGCAGCATGGCCAAGTATTGATTCCACACCAGCTGCATTCATCAGCTATGTCTACAACTACACCAATAGTGTGCATTCATTACAAGTAAGGGTGCTCCAATCACAATTTTCTGGCCGATCACCGACCGTTAAAAAGTCTGACCTGCCGATCACGATTTTTTTCCCATCCCTATATGCCTACATGAAGCAGGCCTCTTAAGTAAAAATGAAAAGCCTATTAGTTCATCTCACAGAAGGAGAGGACAGTGGCTCAGTTTTTCAGACCTCTGAGGAGGGAAATTAGATTGATGGACAATATTGGTTTTATTGTAAGGGATTGGCCGATCACCAATCCCAAAATGAATTCAATCGGGCGCCGAGCGATTTGCCGGTGCACCCCTCATTACAGGTTTAACGTAATGGACTTTCCCAACTGATATCAACTGTTTTGGCTGTGACACACAACCCTCTTTTGGAATGCAATTTAGGGTTAGGTTTGATTTTCTCTTTTTCTTACTTTAAAATCAACTAGTTAAAAATGTGGTCATTATGGTTGATCATTTATGTGTTTTTTGCTGAGCAAGTACATTTGACCAATGGCTAAGAGCTGAATGGGTCACAGCAGTAAGCCTGCATTGTGGGATTTGAAGCTGCACCAGAGATTAAAGTTGAAAGTGTGAAGCTATGTTGGAGAGACCACCAATGACGTTGCTTGCTTAATCCTCTTTGTGAGAGAAAAAAAAAAAAACACTTAAAAGAGGAAACCCAAAATCACTTCTTCCATTTTGTCCACTCGTTCCCACAGTAGTAGAAGTGCAATCTTGCATCACTTTACCGTGCACCCGAGTGCTTGCTGCCGTTGCCTCCGCTTAGAAGGCAATTATCTAACAAATTAGATTGTGCTTGTTAACATTCATTTGAATATTGGTGTCTCTTCACCAAAATCCCCTCAATGACTTTTAACTTAATTTGTTATGCATGAGTCTCCTTTCAAGCCAGATTCATACTTTCAAAAATTAATTTGGTGCTGTGTTGTTTTTTTAAAACTAGACTGAAGGTGCATTAATGTGTGCCTGTAATTGTTCCAATAATAAGGATGCTGGGCCAAAATGATGATTTTGTTCTCATTAAGGATTTTTGTAATTTTTTTTATACCCTCTTTTAGACATATTTTCCACTTCAACAGCTATTTACAACATACTGGCTAAACTTTGTTTTTCAGCACAGGGGGAGATAAAGCTCTAATAACCTTCATAACAGCAGTGAGCCTAATTTGGCCCATTTTTATCAGTGATAACCTCAGCATGATTTTTTTTTTTCTGTCCTGGCCTAATTGAAATAATCCACTAGTGCAGATGAGTCAGAGGAATTGAGGGAAGCTGCTGGACTTCTCTCTGCTGCAGACCCCCTATTGAGACACATAAGTGCGCACATTAAAACAAAGACTGGCCGTCTGCTATGTGAGAAATTGCTCCCAATGTGACACTCGCTTATACCTTGACGTAAACTTTCTGCTTCTACCTGCTGTTGTACCATCTAACGATTGTCCCTGACTGAAGGACAAATGAAGAGTTTCAATCACCAAAGTCACAGACGGATTTCACCGACAAACTCTTTGCGAAGTTGACTTCATCGAGAACTGTACAGGCAATGCGTCAAGTAACTTTTTGACACTCCGAACATATTAATGTAAAAACAAGTTAATGACCGTGATTGTTAAAATGCTTGGAAACATTAACTTTAATAGCGTTGAACACTACAAAACATTAGACCACGTTGATACTATGTCTTTGATGAGTGACAATAGCCAGTTGGGGGATAGCTAGCTAGCGATGCTATTACAACAGCTGTATTTACAATTTGGCATTTAATAACATACTAATGTTTATTTTTGACGATTAAAGATCTACCAGAGTGATAGACCGACAGGCAGTCAGACAAACAAATATTGTAGCTATCTAGCTAGCTAGATACTAAAGCTAGCTAACTAGATAGCTAGCCAGATACTGAAGCTAATAGCTAGCCAGATACTGAAGCTAGCTAGCTAGATAGCTAGCCAGATAGATACTGACGCTTTAGTATCTAGCTATTGATAGATATTATAACATTTTTAATACTCCATTTCATATATTAACCATTGTTATACATTATTAACATTTTAATTCTTTATATTAACCTTGTCGAAATGTTTTGTTTCCTGTGCAGAGCAGATGGTGTTGATCTCGGTATAATCTGACCTTAAACTGGGACATACTATTTAGTCTAAAAAAGTTCCTTCTCAGCGTTTTGTGCGAAAACACATTTGGTCCTTGAGAACAGAATCTGTTTTGAACACCCACACCTGACTCTGTTTTCGCCATAGCTCATGGAAAAATACCCAGAGAGTATGTTTTGTCTACAAATGAAAGAGAGGAGGTCTTTTTAACTATAAGAAACCATTGTAAATGCGGAAGAACTACATTTGACGCTCTGAATCCCACCTGTTTAAGTGATGAATTAGAGGCTGTCATCTGTCCAGAGATCTCTGACTGATTAAAAATCATTTTTGCAAAGGTGTATTTTTCTTACATTAAGTCTATCTTCATTTTTGGAACACGCAAAGAGGACAAAATAATTTTATTCCTCTTACACTATCTATCTAGCTTCAGTATCTAGCTAGCTAGCTAGCTAGCTAGCTAGATAGATAGATAGATAGATAGATAGATAGATAAAATATGTTTATCATTATAGTTGTTTGTCAGTTTCTACTATATCTCAACATCACTATAAACCACAATTATAGAAACATGTTAAATTAACACTACTATGAGATGATAAATACACTGGAGCAGTGTTAAATCATAATTTTTGATCAAGCTTGATCATCTATCTTAGTAAGTGTTGACACTTATTGAGCTGCATGCAAACAAACAAAAAAACATATTTGCATAATGTTGCATCAGACACAATTTTGTTTCGGAAAATAAAGTTTCAACACATGCATTTTGGGATGCTGAGGAGGAGGCTATCGGGGCCATTACCATTTTATTGTTTAAAAACCACTTTGTATTTTTCCCATCAATACACTGCAGTGCCGAGAAATTAATGCAACGACCATCCTTTCCTGAGTCGCAACACATTTTTTATTGCACACATGCTTGAGCATCTGCTGTCTTGCTACACTGATCAAAATGATAATTCCTCAAAATGAATCGGTCTTTTTGTGAGTACAGTGTCCGGCCATATATAAAAATCATGACTAATCTGATGCATTTATGAGATTGCACAAATATAGCCTCCTATCTGTTATGCGCCTTCCTGGCCCACTTCCCTCCCGGGATTTCTTCGCCGGAGTTTGCTCAGCGGCAACAGCCTGCTCAGCGCCAGTGTAAAGAGAAGCAGGCGAGGGGGAGAGACAAATAAATAAATAAATTTAAATGAAGCGTCTGGGACAGGCCCAGGGCGCACAAGCTGTTCAAAGACTGGAAGGGAACGAGCTGGCTCTGCCAAAGCTGCATTTTCATACAGAAAGTGAGAAGGATTCATAAAAAAAGAACAAAATTTGAGCGGCACATCTGGGGATTTGTTCCAACATCCCTTCTCCTGCCTGCAGAGGCATAAAGTGTGGTCATAATATTTTCCCACTGAGACAGTTAGCTGTCCCTCACTACATGGAAAACACACTATCTGAAAAATTTAGGCTTCGTTTTAATTCATGAAAGTGAAAATAAAAATAAATAATCGTGATTTCGATTCCTGCCAAAATAATCGTGATTCTTATTTTCCATAATCGAGCAGCCCTAACTTAAAAGTATTTTCTCGCGCTTCAGATAAGAAGCGAGTTCTCCTGGGATGACCACGCTGATTGTATTTTTATTTAATTTTTTTAATAATTTTTTTTCCTGGAGAGCTCAGTATTGATCATTCGGTAATTTTACCGATTTGACATGTCATCATCACAGCATTTTTATATATATATATATATATATTTATTTATTTTTATTTTTTTTTTGTATGTGGGTGAATATGTGTATGTGCGTGCGTGCGTGCATTCATTAGTTCACCTAAAACCTATAAAAAAAAAAAATACAAATCCCATACCATTTCGAAACATCCAGACGGTTCGTATACCATTTTAAAATGAGGGTTTTGGTTACCATGAAAGATTTGGAATAGCACTAAAAGCAGAGTGGCAATTGGATGTAAAAGTATTTGTCTAACATTACAATTAAAACTTTGGCGATTCCACATGAAAAACGTTCTCATCGTTTAAATAGCATGACTCCTTCTTGTGACTGACTCCAAAAACTACAATGCTGAATAGGTGATATGTCACAATATTTTTTTATGGCATTTCAAAAATGTTTATATGAGGAAAAGGTCTCTGCGCCACCTCTCATTTTTGTGCTTTGAATCAGGTTTACACCTGCCTTTTTAGACACACTATTTTAAAGATTTTTGTCAAAGCAGAATTTTTTGATGTAGCTCTTTTATTGATTTCCCAATTACAAACAAATCAATAAAAGGTTTCAAAGTTGGTGGCATTTATATAACAGCAGAAATGTCATATTGATAAATTGATATATGATGGTTGATCAATCATGTTTTCAAACTAGTATGGCAAAATAGAGTGCACTTCTAACCAGCAGAGTCGATTCCGTCTCAATGTAGTTTGCAGCCAAAATACTAAAACTGTGGGAAATTGAGTTACATCTATGCAAATAGAGAAACTTAAAACAAGAGTTCCAAACATTCAGAAAGAGATTACTTCAACCTTTATTATTATAATATATTTTTTTAAATGGCAACCACTTAATAAAGACATTAAATCCAATACCCACCCAAAGGGCAAAGTCTTTATGAGTGTGGCTGCAGTATTGGCATCCATGCAGAATGCCTGAAAGAAATATAGTTCAACTTTCCGCCCAAAAATCTGATTACTTCAATAATAAATTCTTGGCACCAATCTTGACTGTTGCGGGCTTTTTGCTAACTGTTATTATGTACGTAATTAAATTGCATTCTTGTGTTTATCATCAAAGAGAAAAGGACCTGCTGACTCCGAAGGCTGAGAATGTTTTGCTGACAATTTATACACGTGTCAAGGACGCAGTGTTGTGACACTAAAGTCTGCGAAGCAGAGCATGTTTTTGCTTATGACATAAAGCAAAATCACAGCGATCGTTTTCACCGAGAGAGGAGAAGGACACCTTGCTGTTTCAAAAAGCCTCACATAAAAACTTGCGCTCATGAGGGTGCCTCATTATTTTCATTGCCTTGAGGCATCAAGTCTCAAATTGATCTCATATCTCAGCAATGACAATCTGCTGAATATGAATCAGGTGTTTGGAAATGTTCAGCCGTTGGAGCGTTGCCAGCATATGACAGCTATATTGTATGGCTTCACTGTGTATTAAATCATGGGCACAATGTATGTCCTAATGCCATGCTTAGGGAGTAACAGAATACATCTAACGGATTTACATAATTAGGACATAAAAAAGGTAAGGCATTGTGCTACAGTAACAGAAAAAAATAGGTAGATTTAGTACAAAATGTAGTCATTCACTCCCAGCCATTTTACTGAAGCCACCCCCTTCGCTCCTGGCTGTTTTACTGGATTTTGCAAGGCCCGCAGAATATTGTTTTCTATTGCTATAAAAACATGGAACGTACCAAAAGAAAGATTAGAGTCTCTTCTTTTGTCAGGACAAAAAAAAGTATAGTTCTATCTGTTTCCGTTTGGCAGCAATTAGAATTAGAATATAGCTAAGTTTCATCATTATTCACAAATCTGTTTACAGCAGTGGGGAAAGAGCTTTTTGCAGCATGGCCCTGGTTGTTCTCTTATACTCTGCTGCTACCTGCTGGCCGTTTTTGTAATAACCACCATTGCTTCGAGCATTCTCTTCAGTTCAGAGGCTGCATCAAAGCCTTCTGTATGCTCTAGCGCAGGGGTGCCCAAGTTCGGTCCTCGAGAGCCCCTATTTTCCATGTTTCTCTCCAACAAACACACCTGATTCATGAACAGGATCGTTATTTATATGGCTTCTACAAAGCTTGCTGATGAGCTGGTCATTAGATCGAGCTGCGTTGAGGGGAGAGCTACAGGCTGGATAGGGGCTCTTGAGGACCGGACTTGGGCACCACTACGCTAGCGTAAAAACCCCCATAAAAACATATAAATACGTCTTTGGGAGCATGGTAATATTTAAAATAGAATGTATTTATACGTTTTGGGGAACAAATGAGTTAAAGGTTGTTGACTATAACTCTTTCATTAACAAAATTAACATTAGCTAGCAGCCAGCTAGCTGGCTAGCCTGCTTGCTTGCCGCGTCACTGGCTGTTTTTTTCGCAAAGTTTTACACTTCCTTGAACACAATCACAAACTGCTTTAGTAATCAAACACTATATTTCACATTTAAGCTGCTAAACATCGAGAATAAACAAGATATTTTTGCAGTTGATAGCGTGTAACATTATATTATAACCACAGGAGTCGGGGGAAGTTTTTGTTTTTTTGCGGGAGAAATTGGCAGACAAATTGTAATGTATGTTGTCTTTATTAGCATATTTAGTATTGGACTAATCAACAAGTAATTAAAAATAATCAAGTGGGTATTTTATTACGCACTACATTTGCCAATAGGTAATTAATTACTAACTGTATCGGAACATAGTAACCAGCCCAACCCTGTCTAATGCACAGAGGAGCATATCATCTTCCTGCCAATGGCTGTTAGCCAAAGCGTGCTAATACTTCCACTAGGGGACACTGACCCAGTGAACCGAAGCTCTCAAATCTCCAATTCATTGTGAGTGAAGTGGAACGCGGCGAGATCTCTACAGCAAAGAGGAGACAATTGGCCCTCTGGATAAAGATGAAGTGGAACCTCGAAGATTCGAAATTCTGTCAAGTTCCACATTGGAGACAAAAAATGGAAACTGTTGAACTGTAATAATTACTGTGAAACGAATACCTCTCTCACAATATTAATCAAAAGCAATCATTTGATATTTTGATAGAGTTTTTGTATTGGATCTCTTGGATACATTTTCCATGGCGTAATCAAATATTAAGACCAAATCGAATGCCCCTCTGAGTCTAAATGCACACATCGAACGTAATCATGGTTCATCTTACATGGAAGGTTTACAAATTAGTGCTAAAATGATAAGATAATCACCAAATGAAAGCAATCATGCTTTATAATTGACCAAATTATGTTTCATCGTCCCAGAGATAATTGTTTCAGCATATGAGGCTTCTCTCGTATCATGTTTTATATCACTACAATTACCACGTAATATTGTGGATGCGCATTGTTCTCTAATCTGTAATACGAATGCAGATACATCCCAATAGATTTGATTATCATAGAAAAAGTTCATTTACTTATGGAGTTTGATTCAAAACTTGAAACGTACAGATTCGTTAAACACACAAAAGGCACATTTCTAATTACTGTCATTCTTAGGTTAGGTTTTTTTTTCATACAGCACAATATTGTATTTGTTTGAGGTGGTGTATTTAAACAAATTATTCACTGTAATTATTTCTTGATGTATTTATTTCATGAGTTTCATTTTTTGAATTGCAACACTAAGATGAACTCGACAAAGTGCCATTTTTGCAGAAATTGCGTGGGAATGCTAAAAAAGCTGAATGCTAAGATTTGAATGCCTGCGCTTAAATCATTTCAGTGAAATTATAATCCATTTCCTGATATGATAGTCAGTTGGTATACATGTATATCACTTAGCATAACGGCCATGGGATTTGAACGTGCAACCTCCTGGCTACTGGCAGACACCTGGCAATGATGATCGGTTGTACGTATGGAAGTGGGCGTGGAAAGTGGGACTTAGAAAAAGTTCAACGTCAGTCCCATTGAAAATGTATGGGGAAAAGTTGATTTTTCATTTTTTTAACGCTAAATTGTGTGAATACTGTAAGTAATCTGGAATCAGTCGATAGATAAAGCCAGGGTGAGCAAGTTTAAATTTGAAGGGCATAAATTGAGTTATTGCATGGCAAAAAAGTGTGGAGAATAAAAATCACAATAACATATGTGGGAATACCAATTATATTTTACCAAATATTAAAATGGATTGCGATGCATGCAACTATGTGTTAACGTAATTAATTCCAAATACAATGGCACTTCGTTTGGTGCATGTTATTTTCTCATGATACTTTAATGTCTCAAAAGGCCCTCGTCCATATGCCCGAAAGGAATGTGAGCTGTGTACAAATAGTGCGGAGGCTATCATTATCAGAGCTGCGTCTTGTCTTGCAGCACAGCCGGCATTGGAAAGGTCAAAGCTAGAGGAGAACGTGAAGCTGTAGCTCTACATTTCGAGCTCTCCGTGTGTCTGGCAGACTGCGCGAGGGTGAAGTCAAGGTCGTCATAGTTGTTGTCTGTCGTCATTGGGCTTTTAAGGAAAAACTCCCGGCCCGGACGGATCGATTTTCATGAGGCTATGAAAAAGAGGAATTGTATTATAGAGGGGACGGATACACTAAACACTTTTCCTTCTCCCGTGTCACCATGAAAGGGAATAATGGGGTTAGCAGGTTTCTGTTTGTATGTGTTTGAGATTAAAAGCAGCAGGAATCAATTCAGGGAGAATGGTGATGGCGTAAAATGGATTAATATTAAATTAGCTTTGTCCTTTGGAGAAAAAAAAACCTCACCAATTTTAAAGGAAATAGGAGCAAAATTGCATTTGGTTTGCTAAGGCTGAGATGACAATTGCTTGTGCTCTCAGGGAATGAAGGTTGATCTTTCTCTCTTGACAATAACACAAAGTCAATACTCAAATGAAAGCACAAAGAAGAGAATCATTTTCTCATTGACTCCATTAACAGATCGTCATTGTTCTCTTGCCTTTTTTTTTTTTTTTACAGACAAGGTAGTGTGACGAGAAGCTGGCTGTGCTCCATGCCAAGGTTGTCGTGTGCCACTGTTGCCAGTCTGACAGCAGGCGGGGAGGGGGGCGTGGCATTTGGCTGGACCGCTCCAGGGCAGGTGTGACGAGGCTTATGGCCAAAGTCAAGACGAGGCTTATGGCCAAAGTCAAGGTTAGGACGATAAAATGCAGGATTCCAGCGGAAAAAAAAAAAGAGGCAAACATTTACAGTGCGAAGGGGATGCGTCATTGTAAAAGGGCCATTAGATGCACACTGATGGATTCTGATAGCCGCCTCGTTCTGACATCCTGCAGCGCTCCGGGTTTAAAGCCATAACGATGGGGAAGTTGTCACAGAACACTGACCCTCCCAAACGACTTGACAGTGAACAATGCGCTCACCCCAATTGCACTGCTCTCCGGGAAAAAAACAACGTTAAGTCCGGGGTGGACAGGTTGTAAAGAGAGAAGCGGTTTGTTAAGTTTATACAAGTACCCCATTAAAACTGTGGCGACTTTTAAATTGTTTGCTGTATTCCAGAGTTTAGAGCATTGTGAAGGAGAAATAATGTCATGGATAATAGGGGTGTGCCCCCCAAAAAAATCTGGGGCACACCGATTTTAAATGTCCCAAAATGGATTTTATTTAAATTATTTTATACCGTCTTGCCTTTGTTTGTGTGTGCCTTTACTGGGAGCTCTGTTCATGTTGTACCCAATTTGGCCACTGAGGGGCAGTGTGGTTCCACGCGGTCTGATACACTGTTAAGTTGTAGCCACATTAGAGAGTAGAAAGAAAAAGTCACGGTCAAATTATTTCCAATAAAAGTTTTTTTTTTTGCAGAGTGGAGACGTTCTTTTGAGTGATAAAAGTGCCGCGAGTAGCGTGCTAATTAGCATTAGCGAGTCAGACTGGAGTAGATCATTATGATATTCCCGGCACATCTATAAATTGAAGCAAAAATCATTGTCAATCAAATCATTTTGAATCAAAAATCGTTCTTAATCGAAAATCGATTCTGAATCAAATCGCAGACCCAAAAATAGGAATCAAATCGAATTGTGAGATGGGTTTGCTGTAGAATCCTTGTAGAAAGTCCACCCAAAAGAATGTAAGCTATTACACATGCAAAATCCAACTTAAAGCATACAAACCCAAAAAAACGTAAAAATATGTTTTTTAATACTTTGTCCTGCCCTCCCAATAACATATTTATACATTTCTTGTGTTTTTTTTTATGCTAGAGCATACAGAAGGCCTTGATAGAGCTTCTGACAAGAAGAGGTTGCTTAAAGCAATGGTAGTTATTAGAAAAAATGCCAGGGCCATGTTGAAACAAGCTCTTTTTCCCAGTGTTTTTACCAGGTTTGTGAATAATGATGAAACTTAGCTTTATTCTGGAACTAATACAAATATACTTTTTTTTCCCTGATGAAAGAAGATACTCTAATATTTTTTGGGGTAGGTTCCATGTTTTTATAGCAATAGAACACAATCTTCTGTAGACCTTGCAAAATCTGTCAAAATCCAGTAAACCAGCGGTGAGCGAAGGGGGTTGCTTCAGTGAAAATAGCTGGGAGTGCATGAGTTAATTTTTTATTTCCTGTAAGTTTAATGGTCAAGGCTCCTATTGCCTTGTTTAATTGTTCAATAATTGTCATGACAAATCAAGAAGAAAGCAAACATGCAAATGTTGCTTTAAAAGGCAACATACAATCAATACACAGATTTTCTACTGTACATACTGTAGAAGTCATGCACAATTTCTTCCTATATGGCTGTTGTCCAACATGTTATGCATATATATGTTACGCAATAGTATCAGGACCACATGAAGTGTCAGTGTCAGACTGATCAACAAAATAATCAACAGTGGGAGGAAAATGTAGCATAAAAGCAACATGATTGGTAGCGGAGTCATGGAAAGGCGTAGAACAGCACTTACTATTTTCAGACAGGCTGCGTGGGTTGAAACGCGCTTTTATGCCGCAAAGGTGTGATATGTTCAAAGCAGAGCGGCATCCGCACTACATCTCACTGTCTCAACTGTAAATTGCTTTAAATATGTCATTTTCTCCCCCTTCTCGTTCTCCTTTCTGTCCAACAGCGACTTCAAAATGAGCGGAAACAGTCAAGGATGTTCGGCGTGCTTCTCTCATTATCAGCGTCACCTCAATTCGTTTCCGCTACCTGCCTTTTGTTCTTCCACAGGCCGCGGCGTTCCACTTCAGCAGAAGACCGTGCGCTTATGGGAATCTGCCACATTGACGTTTTATTTGTGTAACCGCTTATATAATATGCAAGGCCTAATTTTTGATGACATGGATGGTTGACTGTGCCCGTGTTGTTCTCCAATAGGTTGTGGCCCTGGGGAAGAATAGTCGTGGCTACCACTACATTCTGTCCAATCTTGTAAGTAGTAATTGAGACGCTGCGGGGCACGGGACCTGCCTTTTTGCGATGTGCAGACATCGAGGTTCCTTAATGGCGCACACCCAAAAACTTTTGCATTAAACGTTTCACATTTTACCCACTATTTTTTATCAGTACCGATACGGCCGTAAGACAATATTGTACAAGTGCTAATAAATGTGAAATGTGCAATATAAATAGCCCAACAGGCAATAGAAAACCGCAGTAAACATTTTCAATTGCCTGTGGAGGACAGCCTTTTACCTGCAGCCCACTCACTCTGCTATGAGACGTGTTCACTTTGCACAAGTTTGAGTGATCCCACTCACATTTTTCCAGACTGAGAATGTGGCATACAGCGAAAACCACAACTTCACCTTAAAAAAAGTATAAATCCAGGTCATGGCTGCAGTGGGATTAAAAGAATAATTGGATTAGAATTATTGAAGTGACACAATTTAGACCTCTTGAAAATGTGGATATGAACTGAATATCTGCCAAAGTGACTGCAGCGTAAACGGACTGATCTGATATACAGGGATGTGATTTTTCCGCTAATTCGGGGAATTCCGCTTTTTTTATCTCCCCCCCAAAAAAAAAATTCCGATTTTTTTTTTTTTTTTTTTTTTTAGTAGTTCATTGTGTATGCACATGACTCCGATAGATAACATCTTCTGCTATAACAAAGACATTTGTGGTATGCTCTAATATGAGTTACTTTTCATTTGGTCATGATACAATTATTTGTTCATGAAATTTGAACTCTTCAACATTATTTATGTGTTAACTTAGTAATCACATTAGTTAGATATGATGATATTCTCAGTGATAGTTTTTAAAAGCAAAGGCAGTCCAATGTTTTTGATTGTGACTGATTTTGAGTTGACTAAAACTGCCATTTTATATGGGATAGTTCAATATACATTGAAAATTTATGCTGTTGTTTTGTCTATTTCTTTGTCATGTGAGTGCATTGAAAGTACTTAAAAACACGGAAAACCCATGAGCTCCGGGGGGGCTACGCCCTCCTTGTGCCCCCACCAGGGCACTGCCCTGGACCTAGCTGGGTGCCAGCGGCCCCCAGACCCCCGGCTAAATTTTCAGATAATTTCACTTTGGTCAAATCACATCCCTGGATATACTGGTAATCTAAGCGATATGGGCTAGATATGCTACATTTCCAAAAAAATTGGGTTCACTCTAAAAGCATGCTTTTACCATTGACAATTTGGGAGATCTGAGAAGATGTTAGAAGTGATGGAATTGGAAGCGTTAGTAGAAGAGACATTCCTGAGTTAGAGAAAATAAATATATGGCTCTGACGACTTGGGGGCAAACAACAACCACATAAGGGCCATGTTTTGTTTGATTGCCAATTGCCAATTGTATGGGGATTTGGTGTATCTGCCCAGCCCGTGCATTAGAAAGTTTGGACAGTGCACCTAAAAAAAAAACCTCACATTGTCACATTGCAGTGAAATCAAATGACCCGGACACAAGGAAATGCACTGCTGAAAGGAGTTTTATCATAGGTCATATGGCATGACTCCTTCTTGTGATTGGTTACTTAGAATAATATTGCTGAACACACAATATAAGCAATCGTTTTTGTTTCTGGCATTTCAAAACAGTTCACACGAGCGGAAAAGTCCTCTCAAGCTCCTTTCATTTTGTCTGCAGTACATCGGCACTGCTCTGCAACCGCTAGCACAATTTGTCTCGGCTTTGACAATTCGAATTGCACATGCTAAATGAAACGCTAAAAATATACCACTTCCGCAACACACTCCCAGTTAGTAGGGATCCAATGACATCCAAACGTTATTGTACATTAAGAATAGATATCAAATTTGTGATTAATCGTGAGTTAACTATTGAAGTAATGCGATTAATTACGATTACAATTTTTAATTGCCTGACACCCCTACTTGGCATACATACAACAGTCAGTTCTAGAACCTCAATTGAAACACTTAAGTGTGTACGGGAAGGGTATTTATTTGGCTACAAGTTGCACCACAAAGTTTAAAGCAAGCAAACACGTTATTTCGCTATGCCTACAGCATAAGCCTCTTCGTACAATGCACTTTGCGCACTGCCATAATAGCGCTAATATTTTTGTAGTCTTTCGCCTCAAGCCTTATTAAAAAGAAACGCAAGTTACACACGTTTTTGCCCTCTTTCTCGTCTCAGGGATTTTCTAATGTGAGTTTGGACAAAGTCTTTGCCGGAGGAGCCAACATTTCAGGGTTTCAGATAGTCAACCCTCAGAACCCCATTGTGCAGCAGTTTATGCAGCGCTGGGAGCGGCTTGATGAAAGAGAATTCCCAGAAGCCCGGAATGCTCCTCTGAAGGTACTTTGATTGGAAGGCCTTACACTATGCATGCAAAGTAAGATGATCGCTCCCTCTGAAGTTATCTCTGTCCTGTTTTTTCTTTCCGCTCATCCGCTGTTTGCCTTTGTCATTATGTCTTCCTCCCGCTCTTTACTTCCTCTACTTTGCACCCCCCCCCCACCCCCAACAATCAATATATCGATAAGCACTGGGAGGCAAGGTTATATCGTAGCTCCAATTTACATCTAATTAAACAATGCGCAAGAAAGAAATGGATTCTGAATGGCATTTAATTAGATTTTGTCAAGCTGCGGTGGTCCAAAAAAAAAAAAAAGTTGCCCACGCCGTCGCTAGTGAAAAGGTCAGGCTATGTTAAAGGGGACGTGCGCAGGGAATAAGATCCCGTATTGATGCGCTAGCTTTGTGCAATTTATGCACTAAAAGTTTTGAAAGCGATTCTGACCACACGACTAGAAGTTCTAATCAAATCTGTCTGATTAGATTGCTGAGATAAATGCATTTATGGAGTACTCGTGAAGCTTCAGAGTACTCAAAGATATTTTATTCTGTCCCCAGATGCTTATTCAGATTCATGAGCAACTGAGTAGTCAGACTTTTGCTTTAGAATGACACTTCAATAGGATGAAAGAAAAGTGGGGGTCAAACCAGCAACCTTTTAGTTCCATTAACTGTCATCGGTAGTCTTAACTTTAAAAAAAAAAGAAGAAAAAATGGCAAAGACACACTCTAAAAACTGTTTGGTCAAAAGTAACCCAATTATGGGTCAAAAATGGACCGATCCACTTTATGGGTTAATTTGACTCAACTTTCAAAATGACACAATTTTTTGACCCAAGTCAAGGATTTGACCAATATTTATGAGTTCTTTTATAAAAGACCCATTTCTTGACTCATAGTTGGGTCATTAGACCCAAGGAGAGGACTGGTCCATTTTTGACCCATAGTTGGGTTATTTTTGACCCAACTGTTTTTATAGTGCAGAATGTGAAGAGGAATCCCTTCGCCAATACAAAATTCAAAGTCAGTAATTCAAGCTTGCTCTGTTTCCGCCTGTTTTTTTCTTCTTCTTCCATTAAAGTATACTTCAGCGCTGACGCACGATGCCATCCTGGTGATAGCAGAGGCCTTCCGGTACCTGCGGCGCCAACGCGTGGACGTCTCTCGCCGCGGCAGCGCCGGAGACTGCCTTGCCAATCCCGCCGTTCCTTGGAGCCAAGGCATCGATATCGAGAGAGCTCTCAAAACGGTAGGGGGAGGAAGAGGAGGATGGCGGGTGAGAGGGGGCAAAGGAACGAGTGGCGAAAAAGACTGGAAGAAGCGACGCAGAGATAGCGAAGGAGAACGAGATAAAGATGGAAAGTGACAGAGAGAAGGGAAGCCAGCGAGCATGGAGCCGTTCTGCCTCCGGATATCTCTGCGCGGAGCTCACTCAAATTCAGACCCTCATTACCATAAAACTACATCTTTTATTAAAATGAATCCAGTTCATCATTTGATTAACAGACTGTGCACACTCCAGTAGCTCCAAGGACATGAGAAGTCTAATACCAGCTATATATGCAAAGTGATCTGTGTGCGTGTGTCACATGGCAGGTCCAAGTGAAGGGGATGACTGGCAACATCCAGTTTGACAACTATGGCCGTCGAACCAACTACACCATAGATGTGTATGAGATGAAAATCGGCGGGCCGAGGAAGGTAAGAAAAAGGCCTTTGTCATTCCAAATAAGCTGATGTGATTTTTTTTTTCTCATTATAGACATTATTTATGGTCAATTAAGAAACAAAAAATTCACAGTGAAATATGGAACGCCATGATCAGTCTAACGATGAAAAAAAAGAAAAACAAAGGAAAGTAATGCAGAGTTACTAAAGCGCTAACTTTGTTAGCCTGCTTGCCAACTTGCAATTCTTCCAAGGATTTTGTAGCAAAACAAAGCATTCCATTCGTATTTATGCTAAGTATTAGAAATTTGAATGAAAACAATCAGAGAGGGAGCCGTGTGATAGTGTGGATTAGCGGCTAGGTAGATGCTGGGTGCCATTCGCTAAGCAATGAAAAAGGATTTTAAATTCACAGTAGATATAGCCAAGCGGAAGTTAGTAGATTATGAAGTGGCTCAACAACTTAACCTTGAGGACCACCACTAGTAATGAAGTTTTTTTTAATTTTTTATTTAAGGTTTTAAGCCTCTAATATATTTTTTTTTTCTTGGACTAAAATGCTCAATTTTAGTGTGATTGAAACTGGACTTAAACTGAGACAAAATTTTAAAATGGCGGATAAAATTAAGAGTGAATTGACTGCGCCTCTGCTGGTTACAGTCAAGTACTGCACTCAATTTTGATGATTTTTAAACAATAAATGGATCAATGAATTGGTTAATATTTTCAAATAAGGCATTCCCTCCATTTATTCAACGCTAAGGGCTCTTGGTGTCATACGTACAGCAGCATTTTCCCGTTACCCGTAGCTACTCTGCTACGATTAAAAGGCACACAAATCACACACAGCCTGCGATCAGCCTGCTAAAAGTGTCCCATCATGAAAGATGAAAGAGTATTGCCGTGGGATCGCGCAGGTATGATTTCTGGCCCTCTCCTGACAGTAATGACCATTCAAATAACCAATTACTGTTAAAAAAAAAAAAAAAAAAAAAGATCTGAGAATTTCTCTGGCTCGCCTTTAAAATGGTAATTCCCAGCCTTGCATTCACATTATAACATATAATGACCTCTGGCTTTATTTCATAACCTCACCCAGTATCCAAGAGACAGCTGGGATTTTCTCGCGAGTGTGATCGGCTCCGATATGGCACATGATTACACCGCCGGCCTTTGAGGCCTATAAAACTCACACTTCAATTAGCATCACGCTACCCTTACAGCGAAAAAGGCAGCCGAGGGCGGGGATCTGGTGGGGGTTACGGGAGGGTGTGGGCGGGGTGGGGGAGCGATGGGGGTCACGGGGTGAATATGAGGCAGCGAGGGCACAGAAGACAAGCTGGGCAACAGTTTGTCAGGAGTGGGAGGCCAAGTCAGCCCAGCGGCAGTGAGAGGAGGCGGCCTGCAAGCTGCGACTGTCACGAGTGATGTATGGGGCTGATATGTGTCCCGGCCACTCAGGGTGAAATCGGGACTTTGCCTCTGGAGCAGCGCTCCATGACACGACTCTCATTCCGCGGCTCTCATCCCACGAGCTTACAGACAGGAAGGGATAAACAATTTGCGGTTTGTGGAAACAACTACAATACATTCTCAACAGCCCCGGCACAAAACTTTGCCGCATTCTAACGCCTCCACTCAGCGTGTGAAATGTTTTTCTCTTTCTTTTGAACACCTGCCTGGCCCAAATATTTAAAGATCTGACGTGAGGGGGGGTTCTGGGTGTGGGGGGGGGAATGGAGGCCAGATGCGAATGAGAAAATCGGAGCCAGCAACAGTTAGAACACTGGCAGCGACATATGCAAGGCGTTTCATCGTGAGCCAGAGGAGCCATTATTTCAGATGGGCAAACAAACACTTGACATTGGTGTGAGTTAAGCATCTGTACGGCAGAATGCAGAGTAACTGCCGCGGCGGGGCCTCGCAGAAGAAACCGTAGAGCCACTGGAATTATATCCTCAATTATTAAGCATGTATGCAGTTCACAGGCCTGAATATCAATTATTTACCATAAAACCTGGGAGGCTGAAAGTGGTAGGAATTTCTGTTGTCTGCCATATTCTCATCTACTGCTGAAAAAGACATTCAACTGCAGTATTAGATAAAATAAATAAATAAATAGAAACATGGAAGAATTTAAAAATGAATGACGCATTTTTATGTATGTGATAATTAGTCACATCACTGCACCGCTCACATTTTAGCATTCATCTCATTTATTTCTATTATGGTACAGTATTATAATGCAGACTTGTGGGAAATGCATTGTTTTAAAGAGCTCGGCACTAAGGTCATTATGGCCTAAACCAGGCGTTGGTTCTGCTTTTTTCTGTCAAAGGCAACATTTACATTTTTCTCAAGTCCTCCGAGGACCATACGAAGTTCATGATTATAGATTTAGATCATATGGAAGCACATTTGTAGCGGTTTCATAATGCAAATGTTTACTTAAGTTATTATGCACTATGTCATTTTTTTTAGGTGGAACATTAAATTTTTTCGGGGGTGTCTTTAGACCCCGCATATAATATAATTACAAAATAATACCTCCAAAATTAAGTTGTTTTAAAAAAACACTAAAGTAATGCTTTAATTAAAACACAGTTAAATGCAAATACGAGATCACAAATGATTATTTTCAGTTTTCCGAGGGATGTTCAAGACCAATTTTTTTCAGACTGATGCCAGTACGAGCACTCAACACTTGAATAGTCACCAATACCAAGTACCGATACCACTAGTAATTTTGATATATAAATTTACTGTGCAGAAACAATGGCAGATTATTTTAAAGAAAGACCTACAACTTATATTAGAATATAGCATTTTCCCTTAAAATTGCACTTCACGAGTACCGAATACCGATACCTTGAAATAAGGCTGGGTATCGGCCTGATACCATTACGGGGTATCTGTACTAATTTTCACCTACACTTATTTTAGACCATTGTTGTTGTATTTTGATATTAAAAGTTACTGTAGATTTCAAGCACTACTGAACTTTTCATCACTACATGTCAAAATCTCCCCACAAATGTGGTTTCTATAGATTGCCGTTGTTTTCACGTTTACATTAACGACCCTTACCCTGGTTAGTTCAAATCTATAAATGTGGTAATAATGATTCGTGCCCTAAACCAGCTGTACAGTATTCACGCTTTTGATCCATTCTAACTAGGGATGGGCGAGTACCGATTCCAGGTATCGGTATCGGGCCAATACTTGTCCTTATTTCAAGGTATCACTACTTGTGACAGCAGTTTTAGAAACGTTACATTAATGCAATGCAATTTTAAGGAAAATGCTATTTTTTTTGTGGGGGGGGGGGGTGCTACTATACCAATAAAGAAGACGACTAAGGGCTGCTTCTCATGAATATCCTCCAGGAGAGCCTGTGAAATGTACTCACAGTCTGGCGTCGAATATTCGTAACTAGAGGACTACCTGCACTTCATAGTGGTTTCGAACATCCCTAATTAAAACCTCTAATATATTATATTATTAGTATGGGATTTTTTTTAATAGGTTTTAGGTGAACTGATGAATACACACACGCTCGCACGCACGCATGCACACACACATACAAAAAAATAAAAAATAAATAAAATAAAAATAAATATATATATATATATATATATATATAAAAAACAATTTTTTTAATAAAAAATAAAAAAGGAGAGCAATGATGATATGTCAAATCGAATGAACAATACTGAGCTCTCCATAAAAAAAGAGAAAAAAAATAAAATAAAAAACTAATATATTTATATATATATATATATATATATTTATATATATATATATATATATAGTATAATGGTAGTCCCATCATTCAAAAGTGTCTTCCTTCATTTTCAGGTTGGGATATGAGCCAAGTTGTAGTCATTTGTAACTGCAGCAGCACTAACCAACATTCTCTCTTCACAGATCGGGTACTGGAACGAGTTCACACGCTTTGTAAATATAATGGACCCGCAGGTCACCAACGACTCCTCAGTGGAAAACCGAACGATTGTGGTCACTACTATTATGGTACACTTTCCAAATTGTTTGAAATGTTTCACGTATTCTGCCACTCAAGGTCATGGTGTCGATTGCCAACGAGTGATACATTCTGTCCTGGGCGGGTAGAACCACATCTTTTTTGTGTTGCTTTCCATCCACTCACTACATGTTGAAACAGTCGACCCGTGACGGGGGGGAGTGTTTCAACTGTATCCGTGTGGGTGTCAAAGCATTTTGATTTTCCATACTTCAGTGGCCTGTCGTAGCAGTGACATCACAATAATGGTATCAATAATAATGGTTGACTCCATCAGTTACATACGTAAGTAGACCTGTCTGTCCTCATCAAGTAAATGTTCAATGACACTTGGGATCGACTGGCCGAAAGGAATGACTTGAGGATGATCATGACGTGTTTTTTTTCCAAGCTGGTAAAAGCTAAATAATAGGAAGTTGTGGTATTTTCCCTTGTTATTATTTCCCTTCTCTTGCTCCTTCCATTTGTTCTGTGTTGAACTTCCATTTGGTAATTATGTAATTATAATTCTGTAGAGTAAATTTGACTCTAGAGTAAATTTGTCTCTATTTAGAGTGGGACCAAATAGATTTAGTTTTAGAGTAGGCTAAGACTTACACTTGGAAGAGAGTAAAATAAAGACTTGAAGAGAAAAAACAAAGTCACCCAAGGGTTGAGGAACGAACTCACGACCTTGAGTTTGTGAGACTGCCACACTATAACCTGAACTATACCCCTCCCTATTGTTAGCTTATTTCCAAGAAAGTAAATACATCCTTTTTGGTCTCTTGTAGTTAGGAAGATTCCAGCTGACACAAGCAATATACTAAGAACTACAAAGCAGGAGCTGCGTGGCTCATGGAGTAGATTGTCTCCCAAGCTGAAGGACGTGAGTTCCTTCCTTAACCCTTGAGTGACTTTTTTTCCCTTCAATTCATTACTCTCTTCCAAGTGTAAATATTACTCTAAAACGGAGTCTATTTGGTGCCACTCTAAATAGAGTCAAATTTACTCTACAGAATTGACTGTGTGCTGTTTCCTTACCTCCAAGAGGAGAGCAAAAAAGAATGTTTTTGCTCTTGGAGTTAGGAAGATTCCAGCTGACACAAACGATATACTTAAACACAGCAGGAGCTGCGTGGCTCAGAGAGTCGATCGGCTGTCACCGAAACTGAAGGTTTTGAGTTCGTTCCTCAACCCTTTTATATTTGTTTTCGATTCTTTATTTACTCTCTTGCAAGTGTAAATATTACTCTAAAACGGAGTCTATTTGGTCCCACTCTAAATAGAGTCGAATTTACTCTACAGAATTTACTGTGTAAGATATGAAAAATGGATAGAAATGAAAACCACATATTTAAAACCAAGCACGCCAATCAGTAGCAGGAAGACTTGCAGTTAACTGTGGGGGGAGGCTTGACGGATTCCGAGGTGAGGGGATGTGTTCAGCACTGAACAAACAAACCATCGCTTTCCCACTTGCACTCTAATTGCGTGCGGCTGTAATGACGATGCCCGCTCTCCTGAGCAGCCACTATTGTTTGTTAATGATGATGTGCTCGGGAAGAGAAAAGATAAGCTGCACCAGCATTTTGAGAGGGAGATGAAAACCTAGCACGCTCCTGCTCTAATTCCTTCATACAGGGAGTGGTTTTCCTTTTTTTTTTTCTGTAAAGCTACAGCTTTTTTTTTTTTTTTTTTTTTACTTTTGTATTGATTTTTCTCTTTCCCTCTTTTTTTTGGAATGGAACAGCCTTTATAATTATGCACTAGTGCAAATGAGCTTGAATATGTTGAAATAAGATTGGGCACTCTGATCTCTCTCCTGTCACTAGCATTTACTTGTGAAACCCATCCCCATCCCCATCCTCACCCACAACTGTGCTGACCTTGCCTATCCAATGACTCCCCAGCCCCTTTATGCCTCTCTGTACTCCCCCACCGTTCACAGTAAGGGCCATTTACACAACATTGGTTTTAACGCTAAACTGTAAAAAGTTAAACCCACGCAAATGCTGACATAAGAGATTCAAAAGACCGAGATACAGTTTCTTTACAAATCAACATTGCCATGTTTTGAGATATTTTAGTGATTTTTTTTTCAAGGCTGTGTGAGAAAGGGATCTTTTGGACACCGTATATCAAGAACCAAAAGTAAAAACTCTTCTGATGTTGTGTAAACGCACCAGTTTTCCACCAAATGATACCGTTTGTTTTGGTCTGCTGTGATACGTCTCGTATCTTGAAACACTTATCAGGGTCACATTTCAATTGAGATGAGCTGTGAGATGACAAGGTGTAAGCTGCTTTAGCTATGTAAATAGCATAACATCCTACTAGCACTGTCACTATCGAATAGTCGTGAATAATGATGAAAACTGAGCTATATTCTAATGCTAACTCTAATGCTAAATGGAAACCGATACAAATATACTTTTTTTTTATAACTGAATAACTGAATATTTTGTGGATCTTGCAAAATCAGTCAAAATCCAGTAAAACAGCCAGGAGCGAAGGGAGTTGCTTCAGTGAAAATGGCTGGGAATGAACGAGTTAAAATAGATGTTGATTAATTTGATCATCAATTACGTGCCGATTAATTGATTCATTTTGACACCTCTACATCCTATCATAACAAACTGGAATGCAGCGCAAAACAGGAAACAACATTTTCTTCAAGCATGCGACGACAACTGTTGTACCAACATAACAATACTGAAAAGTGGGATAGTTGTGGGACAAGGTGTAAGCTGCTTTAGCTATGTACATAGCATAACATCCTACTAGCACTGTCACTATCGAATAGTCGTGAATAATGATGAAAACTGAGCTATATTCTAATGCTAACTCTAATGCTAAATGGAAACAGATACAAATATACTTTTTTTTTTATAGCAAAATAACTGAATATTCTGTGGATCTTGCAAAATCAGTCAAAATCCAGTAAGACAGCCAGGAGCGAAGGGAGTTGCTTCAGTGAAAATGGCTGGGAATGAACGAGTTAAAATAGTTGTTGATTAATTTGATCATCAATTACGTGCCGATTAATTGATTCATTTTGACACCTCTACATCCTATCATAACAAACTAGAATGCAGCGCAAAACAGGAAACAACATTTTCTTCAAGCATGCGACGACAACTGTTGTACCAACATAACAATACTGAAAAGTGGGATAGTTGTGGGACAAGGTGTAAGCTGCTTTAGCTATGTACATAGCATAACATCCTACTAGCACTGTCACTATCGAATAGTCGTGAATAATGATGAAAACTGAGCTATATTCTAATGCTAACTCTAATGCTAAATGGAAACAGATACAAATATACTTTTTTTTTTATAGCAAAATAACTGAATATTCTGCGGATCTTGCAAAATCCAGTAAAACAGCCAGGAGCGAAGGGAGTTGCTTCAGTGAAAATGGCTGGGAATGAACGAGTTAAAATAGATGTTGATTAATTTGATCATCAATTACGTGCCGATTAATTGATTCATTTTGACACCTCTACATCCTATCATAACAAACTAGAATGCAGCGCAAAACAGGAAACAACATTTTCTTCAAGCATGCGACGACAACTGTTGTACCAACATAACAATACTGAAAAGTGGGATAGTTGTGGGACAAGGTGTAAGCTGCTTTAGCTATGTAAATAGCATAACATCCTACTAGCACTGTGACTATCGAATAGTCGTGAATAATGATGAAAACTGAGCTATATTCTAATGCTAACTCTAATGCTAAATGGAAACAGATACAAATATACTTTTTTTTTATAGCAAAATAACTGAATATTCTGTGGATCTTGCAAAATCCAGTAAAACAGCCAGGAGCGAAGGGAGTTGCTTCAGTGAAAATGGCTGGGAATGAACGAGTTAAAATAGTTGTTGATTAATTTGATCATCAATTACGTGCCGATTAATTGATTCATTTTGACACCTCTACATCCTATCATAACAAACTAGAATGCAGCGCAAAACAGGAAACAACATTTTCTTCAAGCATGCGACGACAACTGTTGTACCAACATAACAATACTGAAAAGTGGGATAGTTCAGGTCAGACATTTTGTGATAAAATGCAGTATCAGTTGGTGGAAACGGTTTAAGTATGCTCTCCCTTCCTTCACTCCTTAAGATTCCACAGAGTTGCACCCTCGGGCTGAAATTGGGTTGGGCGCATTGGGCTTGGTGTATGCTGGCTTCCGCGTCTTGGTAATGGCAGCGTGTGCACGACTCCACGCCATCACGCTGCTGTTATCGGAGCATATATGTGCATTCGCAATGCATCACCTCTTTCTGCATGACTGCATGGAAATGGATATAGCAACTAGTCTAGTATGTAGTACGTTAAATCTGTGCGTGAGTGTGAGTGCACAGGCTCAAATGAGTGCATGCTTGTATAATGCTGTGTATTTAACTGATTGTGTGCCAAGCGGTGAGTAAACCAGTGTGTGTTTGAACCAACAGGAAGCTCCTTATGTGATGTACAAGAAAAATTATATGCATCTGGAGGGGAATGACAGATATGAAGGCTACTGCGTCGATTTAGCATCTGAGATTGCCAAACATGTTGGAATTAAGTACAAACTGTCTATAGTAATGGATGGGAAGTATGGAGCCCGAGACCCCGAGACCAAGGCATGGAACGGGATGGTGGGTGAACTGGTCTATGGGGTGAGTACTGGGAGCCTCGTTTTTCACTGATTACATGACAGTTTGCAAGGAACTTCAACATGAGAGGAGATCTCATTTTTCTGTCTTAAGCTTATCACCAACAACTCATCGGCTATTGCCCGCTACAAAGTCGTAATGCCGTCCGCGGTGCTCAGCCTTGAGGGGATTTTGTCCACCGCAGTCTCAAGCATGGGAGGGTTGGTGATGATCTTGAGACGGAGAAAATGAAATCATTTCTTAGTGCTGTTCACTGCAATTATTCGGTCTTGCTTAGCCTACAAATCTCCCTTTCTTGCAGGCGAAAGCAAGGTAAGTACATGAAAACAATGAGTCCATATGGCAACCACTGTGTAATCACTTCAATGAGAGATGGATTGTGTCCCTTTGAAGTAACTGTGTAATTGTGTTCAGTGTTTGATGTGTATGATGAATATGCCACATTGTAAATTCACAGCTGACAAAATCAACAGTTAAATGGCGGCTCGCGGTTAGAGACAACAAGATCCATATGTGTTGTACTCTATAAAGGTTGAGGCTCGCACATTAGAAAGGGTCACGCCATGTTTCAAGTCTGACGGAGCTCAGGCTCTTGCGACGCCAACACTACCTTGAACGTCTGTCTGCGAGCCTTTGTAAAAGTTGAATTGAAGCCCAATACAAAACGCACAAAGGGTTTAGCTTCCTCATCTGTTCAATTTCCCAACCATCAGCCTGCTAGATTGCATGGCTCGATGTGCGATGGCCTCCAAATTATCTCTCAAATGGGGAAACTCCTCCTCCCGCTGGAAGCGAAAAATAAATCTTTCACAACACCATCAAGTCTTTACCAGCCCATAATTTTACAGCAGGTGGGCCGAGACTAATAGTTGTGTACATTTTGACCTTTTGACCGTTAAATTAATTTGATTTTAGTTGTCTTTTAAAGGTTAGGCCTGAGGCTGCTATTGCTTTGTTTCCCCGGCCATTGATTGAGGGCTGCTTACGCCTGCACAAGGATTAAATGGTTATAGCCCTTCACAAAGGTGTGTTGACAGGGGAAAGAAAACAATGGTATTTATTGGGTCTATTTGTGCTCCTCCGCAGTTGACCTTGTAAACATTTTCAGTCTGCCACAAGCTAACGTTTTGTCAATTTCCAAAGCAAAAATCCGCTCTGCACACTACTAGGACTAAACAGACTATGAAAAAGTGCTTTTTCTACTTAGAAATTGTGTCAAATAAAAGGAAAGCTACTTTAGAATTTAGAGGATGTCGTAAGACTTACCATTTTTATTTGTAACCGAAAACAAATCATTAAAACTGTTGCCGTTAAAATAAGAACTAGCATTTTACTTCTACTGCTTATATATATACTGATGTATTTCAGTATTGGTAACTCCTATTCCCAAAATTCTATTCTAAATTAGGTCACCATACCAGCCATTTTTAGTTGAAGTATTAGCAGCATTAGCTATGTGCGTTGGTTTGCTTCAATATGGTAAGCGTTAACGGTAAGATAGCTTCTATAGGTTATACCACTGATCAAATGTGCTCAGAGACATTAGCAAAACTCTTAGAATGTCAAGTTAGCATGATTCCAATGTCACTAGACTAAAACAATTATTTTATATCACTATCTGCCATGTAGCTAGTGAGCTCTTATTGGGAGTTAGAAGTAATAAAAATGAAGGCTAAGGCAATGTACACACGTAGCCGGGTTTTTTTTGCAAACGGGAGATATTTTTTTTGTGGCTTGCCCTGTCATCCACACGTCTGCGGGGATTTATTTTTTTCATTACAAACGAAGGTTTCTAAAAACTCCGGCCAAAGTGAAGATTTGCGTATTTCTCCGGCTCCGCGGTTGCGTGTGTCCGTCGGTAAACGAAGTTTTACATCGTCCTCTACACACGTCACTCAATCACATACCTCAAATTGTTAAAGAAAAAGAAAAAAAAAAAAGGTGCTGTGGATTCGCTTCCCCACAGGGGAGACCATGTTTGTATATGTGTGTGTGGTGAGTGAGTAAGAAAAAAAGCATTTTTTTGCCTTTTTTTTTTTACTTTTAAATTCATAGGCCATGGAAAAGTATTCCAGTGTGTTTTGCAGCGTGCCTCAAGATATCGGTTCTCTTTCTTCAATTTTTTATTTGATAAATGATATAAATGACATCTCTCCTTGACTTACAAGTTTTCAGCTGCAGCGATTCATATGTACACACTTGACATTCTATGCAGGTCATAACTAATGGTTACTGTGCATGTTCCTGTTTCCAGAGAGCAGATATAGCTGTTGCGCCTCTCACCATTACTCTGGTTCGAGAGGAAGTGATAGACTTTTCCAAGCCATTTATGAGTTTGGGCATCTCCATTATGATAAAGAAGCCTCAAAAGTCCAAGCCTGGCGTTTTCTCCTTCCTGGACCCACTGGCCTATGAGATCTGGATGTGTATAGTGTTTGCCTATATTGGGGTGAGCGTGGTTCTGTTCCTGGTCAGTCGGTTCAGTCCTTATGAGTGGAACCTTGACGAACAGGACGAGACCAAAGACCTTCAGATGCCCCCTGATCCTCCCAATGACTTTGGGATCTTCAATTCTCTCTGGTTCTCTTTGGGCGCCTTCATGCAGCAGGGCTGTGATATCTCCCCAAGGTGGGTCAGTGGATCAAAAGATCAAATGAAAGGTTTAGTAATGATGGGATGTGTACAGATGCCAGGCATCTTTTTTACTTTTTGTATTTTCTTAGGTGGCAGTTAATTTAAGCTAAACCCAAATCACTGGGAGAGTTCAAATGTACAGTATGAAAATGATTAACCAACCTTTAACCAAGGTACGATGACTACGTTTACATGCAGGCAATAAAATAAGCCTTTTAAAACTTTAGTAAGGCCACGTAAACACGCGCAATAACACGAATATGCTCTTATTTGGGTTTTAAAAACCTGAATAAGACCCCTGGGTTACTCCTTTCATAACCGAAATTCTTGCCCATATAAATTTCGGAATACCTCGATTGAACGGAGCATTGTTTTTCGCTATTTTCTTCTTCGTCTTCTTTTCTTCTTCTTCGTTTATTTGATTCGCAGGGAACTTGGTCTATGTAGTCACGACTTGTATGCGCAGCTCCGTCCTACTCGCTAAAGGAGCGTCCCCTTGAACGCATCGATTTCTCAGCTTCACGTTGTTTGTGCCTATATACGCTTACGGTAAATACAAGTATAAAATTCCGTGCTTCTGGAGTGTAACCCTCAAGACGTTGCCAACAAACATGACGCTCGCAGCAGAGAACCACATTTCTGGAGCAAGGAGGAAAACGGCTACTTTATTTAGCGTGGTGAGTGACTTAAATATGCTTTTTATTGAAAGTAAAGTAAGTTCAAAGCGGAAATGACGTTATTTACGTAATGACGTTGTTCGCGCGTCGCGGTCCGAACAGGTTATTCCAATTGAGCATAAATGAGCATGTAAACGGGAGTAACTCTTTCCGCCACGCATGTAAACGTGTTACCTCGATTGTTTCAGAAACCGGAATTCTGATCTAAACCCGAATATTGACTGCATGTGAATGTAGTCAATATGGACATGATAGTCCGCATGTGTTAATTTTTTTTTTTTTCTATTAGGTCTCTCTCAGGCCGTATAGTCGGTGGTGTGTGGTGGTTCTTCACCCTCATCATCATCTCATCCTACACAGCCAACCTGGCTGCCTTCTTGACAGTGGAAAGGATGGTCTCTCCTATAGAGAGCGCTGAAGATCTGGCAAAGCAGACAGAGATAGCATATGGCACTCTGGACTCAGGTTCCACAAAAGAGTTTTTTAGGGTGAGTAGTTCTTTTGCTACTTCTCAGACAAAGCACATTGTTACGTTGCGCATCAAGGCTCGTTGAATCATAAAAACGCTTGTGCGTGGAATGCCATTGATGAAGTGCTTTTTCAGCTTTTCCAAGTGCAGAAATCTTGACCCGCACAGGGAGGCATGCTGACAGAGAAGCTGTTCTCGAACTCTTTTGACATGAAATGTGAAATTTATGCGGCACTACTGCAGTGTGCAACCTTGAGGTAGCGGGCCTGTCAGCAGAACGTGTGATAACAACATGGAAGACTCTGAGGTGATAAAAGCAGGAGGCTAATCAAGAGCCTACATCAGACTCAAACTCGGAGGGGTCAGCTCGTGAAATATAATTAGTTAGCTGGCCACGGCTGGCAAATTGGACATGATGAAGAAGAATTCTGGAGGTCAGCGGCCTGAAGAAGCCTTCAGATGGGATGGGCAATATGTGCGTCGGCTAAATGGACCATAAGGGCAATTAAGTGAACAAAAACCTGAATCTACATTAGCCTCTAAAAGCAGACCACATGATCACTAAGCAATGGCTCTTGCAGCAGTTCTTTTTTTTCAAGTTTCTGCTGTTTGCTGACAGCAACATCGCTTCAGATATCTTTTGAATTAGGAGCGATGAAAGGAGAGGTAGTAATGAAACAGCCTTCTGACTGCTCAAAAGAAAATATTCATTTTCTTCTCACATAAAGGACAACTTACTTTTGTGTAAAACACTAAAAGGACATTTCTAAAATGATGTTTCTTACAAAGAAATGCCTTGCAAAAACATGCACAGAATGTGAATGCGGCAACTCTCAAAAGAAATCTTCCCAATGGCTGCTCCTTTCATCCAAGATGCTGCACCTATATATGGTGTATGTTTTATATCTAAAAGATGACGGATGCCAATTATAGATTAGGTTCCCAACCTGACAATGGCGGCACAGCAGCCTCTTGGAATATCTGAGAAGTGGCCGCCAAGTGACGGCTTTCCCGGCTTCTGTGGAATGGGTGTCCTACTTACAACCCGGCGTTCAAACAGAAAATGACATGTGTGAACTGCTATTCTGAGTGACTTTTAATTAAAGCTGTAGAGGCTTGACATGAAAAAAAAAAACCATCTGCATTAATGAGATCCATACGGCATCACCCAGCTGGAAATATCAGTGTCTCAAACTAATCATATGATGCCAAGTCTAAGAGATTCTGTGCTTGAATTTTTTATGATTTCACCTGTCTTTATAACAAGTTGAGGTAGCTCACACATAGTGTGTATAAGATACACAAACAACAAGATGAAGGGAACTTGTGTGTACTTTATAGACCCCAGGAAGAATAGTCTCTGTACTAGTAGAGACTATTCTTCCAGGGGACCCTTAATAAACAAACAAATATTCACAAAGGAAGACAGTCGATCTCCCAAAATAGTTCAACTACTGTAATACAAACTGACAAGAGTAGCTAGTCTACTCAGCAGTTAACTTTGTTCTTAATTTTTAAAAGGCCTACTTTCCTTACCTCCCTTGCTCTGTCCTTTCCTTTCACCAACATCTAACATGAAACGCGAATGTCATCTAGTGACAGAAAAATATTGTGTTCTATTGCTATAAAAACATGAAACCTACCAAAAGAAAGATTAAAGTATTTTCTTTCATCAGTAAAAAAAAAAAGTATAGTTCTATCTGTTTCAGTTTTGCAGCAATTAGCATTAGAATATAGCTAAGTTTCATCATTATTCACAAATCAATTTAGAATTCAGAGTAATGGAGGGTTTTTTCAACATGGTCCTTGTTCATTTCCTATGCTCTACTGCCACCTGCTGGCCGTTTGTCTAATAACTACCATTTCTTCAACCGTTCTTTGCAGTTAAGAGGCTGCATCAAAGCCTACTGTATGCTCTAGCATTAAAAAACAAACAAACATAAAAACATACAAATACGTCTTTGGGACACACAAAAATTTTAAATAGAATGTATTTATACGTTTTTCGGGAGCAAATGAGTTAAAATGCCTCCGATCAACCCGCCTAAAAGTGCAGCTTTTCTTGTAGACTTTTCACGTCATTGTTGTAGTCATAACTTACAGCACAAGCCATGAGAGCTTCCACAGCATCAGAAGGATATCACTGTTCAAATATATGAGTCTTTTCAAGGCTTTTCACTTCCCCTTTCAAAAATATTTTTTTTTTTCAGATGAGCTTTACAGGCTATAGGTCACTTTAATAGTTGAATTTTTTTTTTTTTTTAAAGGATTTGTCTGGCTCTCATTTTTTGATATCACAAAAAATGTTCCGTTTTATGCTGTAGTCAGATTGACAGATATCTGTCTAATTCAAAAATGATTTTTCTTTATAACCGGGTTTGGAAAAGGTCTAATGACTTACGATCTGAGGATGTGTAAGTCCATTTGTGTTTTTTTTCCTCATTGGTCTTCTATGAATCATATCCAAATTGCCACATGGGAGCAAAAAAATCAGACTTGAGTCACCTGAACCATGTAATGTAACTCCCGCTTTGATGAGCCCATCACAAAGCTTGGTTTCGTTGTGTTTTGAATTGCACATCAAAATGGAAGATGGGGCATAATAGTGGGTTCAATGATATATTATAGCTTGTGTTTAATTATGTGAAAAAATAGGAAGAGCCCATCAGAGACCCTTCATGCACCTCATTTAACAGCATGACCATAAAAAAGAGGGATAATGACTGACGTGAATAAGCCCCGAGCCTCGTTTGCCCCTCAAATAATTTAACATTAACATCTCAACGGCAAAAGGCATGCATCTTTACTCATGCAGGTGTGATGAAGATGGAACAACAGCTTGTGCGCAGTCACCAACGCATTTTTGCTCAGCATAAAAATCAATTTCACGTCTCAGCTATTGTGACGCAGACATTAGAGCTTCTGCATGGTCCAACACAAGGTTTAATGAGTAGATTTTCTAAGCGGAGCCGACCTGCTTCTGGCCCAGAGTTGCATGAAGAGGAGACAATTTATTCCAGGAATCCGGAGGCTGCTCTGCAATCACGTCGGCGCTTTGTAACACAACTCCCTGAGCCCTTGTCACGTTGTGTTTCAGGAGAGTATTGACTGATGGAGCTTCTATAAAGATTACAGCTTGTTTGCATATAAGAGGGAGCTATCGAAAGTAATGATAGACGACTGTGAGATAGGCGTAGCTTCTGGCAAAGCTTTATCCTCAGAGAGCATCGCTTCAGGGACAAACTTCAAAGATGTGTCAATCGGAGTTGGAGACGTAGCATGACACAAGTGCACCCTTCAGAGCGTCAACTTTTATTCCTTGGGACAACGGTAGTCCATCCGGAATATTGAAAGAAAGCGGCGGTATGGCCGCAATGCGAATGAAAGAGTAGACCATTTTGAGGGGAGGATTGTGAAGGGAGAACTTAGAACTTAGTGGCATTAGGGTGAAGCCAGAATAAAAGTAGGCCGGCATGCCAAGGGAAGAATATATATATATTTTTTTAAAAAAACAGCCTACAATCCAAATGAAAATGCTTTGTAACTTAAAAACAACCAATGAAAGTGTCATTTAGACTAGACAGGGCAGTCGCTTTTTTGACTGGGCACTTAAATAACTTCCAAATTTATATTCAGGCTCCTAGGACATCTTGGACCAGGAAAATTATTTAAAAAAAATATACAACTACCAGTGATCTCTTCGTGGACATATCGCAAAGTCTGAACATAGGGCAGGGAGCTCTTGGTTCATATAAAGAGCCTCAGATACAGTACGTTTTAGTCTCTAAAGAATAATCATTAGCCTAACTTAAGTTAACTCATTCACTCCTATCCATTTTCACTGAAGCAATCCCCTTCGCTCCCGGCCGTTTTACTGGATTTTGACTGATTTTGCAAGGCCCACAGAATATTGTGTTCTATTGCTATAAAAAACATGGAACCAACCAAAAGAAAGATCATTAGAGTCTCTTCATTCAACAGGAAAAAATAAATAAATTTTCTGTCTGTTTCCATTTAGTAGCAATCAGTATTAGAATATAACTAAGTTTCATCATTATTCACAAATCTGTTTAAAACACTGGGGAAGAGAGCCCTTTTGCAACATGGCCCTGGTTGATCTCTTATACTCTACTGCCACCTGCTGGTCATTTTTGTAATAACTACAATTGCTCTAAGCGTTCTCTTCAGCTCAGAGGGTGCATTAAAGCCTTCCATATGCTATAACATACTATTTTAAAACGTATAAAAACGTTTTTGGGACTATGGCAAAATTTACTATAGAAAGTTTTGATACATTTTTGGGAGCAAATGATTACAAATGAACACGCCTGAGGTTGAACAATTCTGAATGTGACCAAAGGTAAAATTAAGACTCAGCACTTTATTGTTTTTACGTACGTGTCTGGTGAGTGGATAAAAATGTCGACACTATTGTGTTTTAATGGAGAAAGTTTTCCCCTCTCTTATTGTACCACAACACTTTCATGAATCACTGTGTATTTCTAAATTACTCCCACTGCTCTGAGAGAGGCATTTTTGGCAGCAATTAGTTTACCACATCATCCTAAAAGTCAATCCTGTTTGCGGCTTGTTACTCGTGTCCCCAAGTTGGCAAAATAATGCATTCATGAATAGGATAAATAAGAAAACAACTGTGAAGACATACTCGGCTCGCATCTGCTTTGGGACAAAACTTATTTTCTGCCTGCAGTACAAAATCAAGTCTTTTGCTATATGTAAATTATGACTTTAATACGGTACAGAGGACATTAGCCAGCAGTTTACTCAATAGCTTCAAGATGTGGGCACTCACTGCTGATTGGCTTGTAGCTAAGTATGTTTCAACCTGACAATCGGAACATATTTGTGGAATATACATTGGTACATTTTAAAGAGGATTTGAGTTTCTTAAGGTATAGCAATAACACATTTAGCCCATTGTTGATTTAGAATAGAGATAGACTGATATGAGTTTTTTTCAGGGCCCATACCGATGCAGATCATTACAAGGAGGCCGATTATTTATCTTTGAAGCCGATATTCATTTTCAGTAAAAAAAAAAGAAAAAAAAAAGGGGGGGTCGGGGGGATTGGCATAAAAAACGTTTAAAAAAACTAATACCAATCTTGACTTTGTTGTAATGTCTTAAAGCATTATTGCTTACTGAACAATTTTTATGAGTTTTCAAAATGTAGAAGTTTAAAAAATAATAATGATAATAAATTAAAAATATATATTTTTAGAAAAGGAGCTCTCAAGGTTATCAGTACGTCTTAAAAGGTTAAATGGAAACTTAAAGAAGCAAATACCATTAAAAATCCTGAAATCTTAAACTTTCACATTTCTTTGTTTTGATGTCGAACAAAACCAAAAGGTTCAGAAGGTTCCCATGGTCAGCAGCATCTCTTATCAAGTTAACTGAAAATTTAAATAAATAGTTTCTTGAAATTAAAATCGTTTTAGCTTAACATTTTATCAGCTGTCAGATTTGGGGGGAAAAAAGGCCGATACCAATATTCGTCAAAATGCCCAATATCGTCTCTCCTTAATTTAGAAATTCATAATCAAACACGTCTGGGTACTCTCCTTGTACTGTTCTCTCCGTTTGATTCTCTTTTGAACGGACCTGTTGAGACTTTAGTTGCCGTTGCAATCAGCCTATTTAGATTTTGGTCGCGCCGCTTCCCCCGCCTCCGATATTGATGAATTGACTTCATAAAGCACTGAGACAGCACCCTCCGTCGTCAGTAATCAATGCCCAGATCCATTCTTTTCTCTTCATTTGAGGAGGCGTCGGCGCTTTTCTGCAGCCGAGCAGATGAGCCTGCTGCACTCTTTGGGGAAATCGTCCTCTAAACTGCCGTCCTTTCCATGCTGTTTGACACATGTAAATTATATGCGCGTGCGACCAGATTGTCAGCAAAAACATCACAACCAACTCCAATTCCTCCTCCCATCCATCATATTTGCATTTAACCACAGTAGCCAATGTCCCGACTTGAAGCATTTTCATCTTTGCGGGGGAACATTCATCAGGCAGGCTTTTTTAATTTGTGTTATGCTGCTGTCTCATCTCGTCCTCACCCTTGGCCTGATGCTCGATGACAAATGCCTATGAACAAATTGTATGTTGCGCCGAGACAGTAAAGCACTATCCTCGGGTCAAGGTTAATGCATTTGTTTATTAATAGAGATGCATTAGAGATGAATATGTTGTTGTTAAGGAGGCTTTTTTTTGGGACGCTGATGAGTCTGGTCTGGATGGCACATGGTGACAAAGCTCAGTACGCATGCTAAATCATTCTACTTTGCATTATATTCAACTTCATTATCTGAGATTTACAGAACCAATTCTTTTCACGCTGGGCTAATGACTTTTTAACTCAGATCAGAATAACGATTAACATCATGATTATTTTTATTATTTTTTTGTCTTTGCCTTTCGCCAGATTGTGTAGTTTACAGTGCATAAGGCTAAATATTTGTATGTTGTATATACGGAGGCAGAAGAGAATACCAAGTAAGGCAATTAAAGCAACATCACTTTTTTTTGTTTTGTTTCTTACATTAATCATCCTTGAAACATTTTAGTCATTTGGCATGACTGAATACAAAAAAAAAAAGACTACCTTTGTTAGTAAAAGTTCTCAAACTTTTTTCTTGAGTTTTTGACAACCGTTCTAACTAATACCAATTACATATGATGAAATACTGTACACCGCATTTAGTATTGAAGACAACTTGAAACAAGTTATGCAGTGCATAAATGAACCACTTTTCCAGACAGAAGCACATTTCCCATTCTTATAACCAATCAATATTTAAAGGTCAGGGAGAATGAAACATCCCCAGTGTGGCACATTCTAGTTTCATCTAATTAGAAAAACAAGTTTTGTCCAAAACTACTATAATCACCCAAATTGGGCTAGTTTAAAATCTCAAAAAGCTGCAGTAGCAGCTATATCATCTTTTTTTAATTTTTTTTTTGTCATGTAACCAACTCTCACCATAGCACCACTGACCTCTTATATAACCATTATTTGAGTTTCTTCCGGTTGCTGTGCAGTACAGCTTCTCAACCGAAGTGACATAATCCCCAGGGGATGCAAGCTATTGATTTGACTCATCCGTTGGGTTTGCCTTGTTATCTGCAGATTAAAGCTCTTAAAGTTGGTATTATTATTTTTTGGATTGATTGATTATAAAAGTGACACTGGAGCTTTTCAACAGACAACATGCATTTGTTGTAACTTACATGGGGGTTTAGTTTTGGCTTCATGATTAGAAAAAAAAGTGCATTTTGTCCTTTCTTTGAAAGCTTGTCCACACTACACCCTTAACCCCTGGGCGTTTTTATAGTTTGATTCAATTCTTGTAATTTTTGCCAAAATCTGGCATTTCCTTTGAAGTGTGATAACTTAGTCATTTATGAATATTTTTTTCACTTTCAACCGTTCAAAATGTTCACTGGCATCAGACCTATCTACACATATATATTTTTTTTTCTCCTTTTTTTTAATGCCCCCTACGGACAATAATAGCAGTATTATGCTAATAGCAAGACTAACTATGGTGTATATATATATATATATATATATATATATATATATATATATATATATATATATATATAAAATAAAAGAATAATTTATATATTTCATATGACATAGTTAGAGGCTCAAACAAGTCCATAAGTCATAACAATATAATTTTGTATTCATTTATTAGCCTTTCCCGCCACCTAGTGGATTTTTGTGTTAACACTCTAAACACACAAATTCCTCTATTTTCATGTTTATGACTCGTCAAAGAAGCGATTGCATCAGTAATCACGGAAAATGCATTATAACACATCAGGTTTACAGCATATCAAAAACTGTGATTTATAATGGGAGTCAATGAGCCAAAATCGGGCATTATTACAACAACTTCGTGTGAATCTCTCCCTCCTGTTTGCTAATAATTATAAATTACAGCATGGCGCCATTTTGAACTTCTACATTTCTAAACAATCCTGGTAAAATGTCAGATCCCTAGTGTATTTTTTTCAAATGCTTTTTCTTTGATGAAAAACAGAAAAAAAGCCAGAAAATGGACAAATAACGCCCAGGGGTTAAAGCATTTAATTGATTGATTGTCAGTTCTTGAAAATGATCCAATTATTTCTGTCTTGAATTTACTGTACAGTACATATATTTATCAACTGCATATAGTGAGCAGTACACACAGTAAGGTACGGTATTCCCATTCAGGAAACTTGCTCATGAGCAGCCATGTGACAGCATCTGTTCAAAGTGTGAAACACCTTATGCCAAAATAAATCCAGCACTATTGCATAATTTATTTGATGCTTATTATAGATAGTGCTCGACTCACCCAGATTTTGCCGGCTGGCTAATCCTGACCCAAGGCACTTGGAATATGCTCATCTGAGTAAATATGTGATGGGCTGCCTGGTGAATGAGTAACCAAGCTTTCTCCTACGCTCGCATTACTTCTTCCACAGTCAGGATGAATTCAATTCATACATTTAGAAAACTTGCAAAGTCTGTAAACTGTTTGCATGACTAGTCATTTTCTATGTGGAAATAGGGTGACTAGATTATCAAAACTAAAAACCGAGGTACAAAAATGTCACAGAAAATCAAATATACCATAGATTCTGACCAGAAAGTATTTATAACAAATTGTATCGCTATTTAATCTGGTGACCGGTGGTTGTGTTATTGTGATTTTTATTCTCCACACTTTTTTGCCATGTAACAACTCCCCCACATAATACTTCCGATTTACACCGTTCACTTGCTTCAAAAAAATTCACGCCTTACAATATTTGCACAATTTCATGTTAAATATCAACAGACATTGTAAAGTGCATTGTCCAGTAACCAGGAGGTCGCGGGTTCAAATCCCACCTTCGACATTGCAAATATATCCATGGCCATATTATGCTAAGTGATATACATGTATACCAACTGACTATCATATCAGAATATGCATTATAATTTCACTGAAATAATTAATGCATTTTCCTTTTTTTATTTATCATCAACTACAATTCATAATTAGTCACTCAGGTAATTTATCTTTCAATTTACTTTATAAGCATTTCACAAGCATTCCACATGCATTCAGCTTTCACCATTCCTACGCAATTTCTGCAGAAATTGCACTTTTTCTAGTTGATTTAGCTCATGCTAAACTCTATCTTTGTTGACAGTTCAACAGCACAAAACAAGTCAATACACTCACTTAGCAAACCTTTATTGCTAGCCGGCCTCAATTTGTAACATTGGAAATTTTTCACCAGAAAAAGTCAGCTTGTGTTGGGTCTGACTGGAGACTGCAGCATTTTGCTAGTAGGATTATATTTCCGATTATTCTTGGACACGGAAACAGGAAGTAGTTCTAGTTCTGGTATGGTGAAAACATCGCTATGACAACTACAGTATGTGGTTGACATGCACCTTGCCCAAACAATTGGCTTGGCTTGAGTGGACTAAAAAAAATAATAAACAAGACACCAAGACGGGTTCTGCATAATTAGAGGGACAAAACAATGGGGCTGGCAAAATCCGCCGGGTCACGGGACACAAGGCTCACAATCGGGACATCTGGTCACCCTATGTAAAACTCGGGTAAACTAAAATAGCAACAAGTCGTTGAGGTATTAAAACAAGGGGAATGGATTTTGTAAATTCTTGCGCTTTGTGATCTTGCTAAAAATCCAACAGCAGATTTTTCAGAAGTATTTCAAGATATCACAGTGGTTTTAAAGGATGTCTTTTGATACTTCTTAATGCTATTTTCAACAGAGTGATCATGAAGCTCAAAATGCTACCAAATCCATTACAGCACATAAATAATGACGTTTGTGTTTCTGAACCTCGTTCTTCTCTTGTGTTCTTTTCCGCACAGCGATCCAAAATTGCCGTATACGAGAAGATGTGGTCATACATGAAATCGGCCGAGCCCTCGGTGTTTGTTAAGACCACACCCGATGGCGTGGCCCGGGTACGAAAGTCAAAGGGCAAGTTTGCCTTTCTCCTCGAGTCCACCATGAACGAGTACATAGAGCAGCGGAAGCCCTGCGACACCATGAAAGTGGGCGGGAACCTGGACTCCAAAGGCTACGGAGTGGCGACGCCCAAAGGCTCAGCATTAAGGTGGGTGGAATAATATAACAATATCCTCCATGTTGTTATAGTATTCCACCTACCCTGATGTCCCCCCTATTGTCATTCTCTTCTCATCCTCTCCTTGTTTTTTTATGGACGCAGAGGTAACGGTAGTATGCTTTTTCGATGACCTTGGATACAAAGGTTTCATGCCATCATTTTCTTTTCAAGGATTTTTCTACATGTGCCAGCAGGGTTGTTATTTTAACCAAACCCATAAAGATAGAGTTAAAGCTAAGAATCATTCCATGTCTCTTGATGTCATCCCGTTGCTCTTCACCCCTCCCCCCCCCCATCTCTCCTTCCGTCCTACCTGACTGTTGTGTTGTCACTTTTAATTTAACGCTTCGATGGTTTTTCAATTTAGCCTTTTAAAAGCTGTGCTGTCACTTGTGACAAATGTTAATTGCATGATGTTTGTTGTTGTTACTTCTCTTCTCAATGACAAGTGTCCCCATCCCGCACACTTCAGTTCTAAACTACGTAACCCCCTCTTGCCACCTTTTCCAAGATTTAACACTGTCTTTACCTTAAGTGAGCCTCTCTTATCTCTCCGCATTCCTGAAATTCTTAAACCGCAATTTGTCCTTTTCCCAGAACATTCTGATTAACAGATGATTTGCGTAAGCCCCTGCTACAGTGGTAGCCTCTCTACCCTGACCTGATCATAATGCTTGGCACACCCATTACTTTGCATTAGATTTCTCACGGACCTGTGCATTTTCTTACAAGTTATGTTTTATCGTTTCAAGAAATGCTGTTAACCTGGCAGTTTTAAAACTGAATGAGCAAGGCCTCTTGGACAAATTGAAAAACAAATGGTGGTACGACAAGGGAGAGTGCGGCAGCGGGGGAGGTGACTCCAAGGTCAGCCTCGATGTCACCACAATCGGGTACTACAGTGCAGAGTAATCGGCAAGGCTGTTATAGCAACCCAACCAGAACAGAACCAAATGTCCGCTCCCGGCAACCTGCTGCTGCCCTACGGCACATCACCAAATTGACTGATGGTCCGACCAGACTGTTTAACACCTCAGCTCAAACAAAGGAGCCCTGCTTAGCAAACAAGAGATTAGTGACAACAAGCGCACATGAATCAATTTATGACGTGAATAAGCTGCCCTGCAGTTATGAAAGTTTGGCGGGCTTTGTTCATGCTTACAAATCTGCATGGCAGCTCACCTCATCTAGGACTTGAGGACAATATAGCTTTCTGGAAATACTATTTAGTAAATCTGATAGGCATTTACGATCAACTAAGTCAATTCTTAAATATTTTTCCTGGAACCCGTATACATTTCGAGCTTATGTTTTCAAATCTCGGAAAAGTCAGTTCTTCTTTAATTGAACACGCAGCTGCTCTGTACACATCCAGGCCCAGAATCCATGTGTTCTGAAGCCAATGGGATCAATCATTCCCTGCGGCGAAATGGTTTCATGGAAGCCATCAGCAAAGCAAGGGGAACAGCGGCGTCTTGAGGGGACTAAGCATTGCACACTGCAACGTGAGAATTCTAATTAACATTTCAAGGCTTGTGATTTGTTTTTAATGGATCATCTGATAAAATACCTTCGGTCCGATTCCACTATTGAGCTCATTAATAACCCAGCGTTGACCCTTTTGATCACACTCCTCCCCCTTCTTCTTCTGTGGCTAAATGATGAATGATTTTCCCATTATGGTAGCTGATGGTGCAAGTGTTAAGCCCCCCGCTCAACCATGACAACCAAGTATAACATTACTCAGATGATGTGCAATTGTATGGTGCTATTTTCACCGCATTACATATGAGACAGCCGCATTATAGTCTTTACATTGCAGGTCAATGTAAAGACAAACGATGCTGTCACCTTAGGTCAGGTAATTGGTTAGATTATATGCCACGTGAAAACCTCTGTGAACCACAGCTGTGTTATTACACCACTTCACATTATTTGTCATGAATTGGCCTTGACCACAATTAGCAGTTAAGAGGGAGTCAATCCGTCTTAAGGACAGTAAGCTATGCTTTTTACCGAGTGCTTTTCTGGACTATAGAAATTGTATGTCAAAGGAAGTCAATTGAGATTTGTTGTCATGGAGACCACACACTTTCCTGATTTATCGACATCCCACTATGGATTGATGGATTGTAGGTGCCGATTAAAATTTTTAAATTGTAATTAATCACATGACTTCAATAGTTAACTCACAATTAATCGCAAATTTAGTATCTGTTCAACATGTACAATAAAACATTTTTTTTCTAAGTTGTCATACTCAACATAAAAGTGGAAAAAAATGTTAAACTAATCGAAATATGGCTGCATCTTTTAGCCATTGATTATTTTATAATAATTTATAAAATTGAGTTAAAATTAAAAAGTACTGTACTGGAAAAAAACGAGTGTGATTTGTGTTGAGGTCATTTTTCTGCCACTAGATGGCATAATTGCATTTTTAAGACAGTGACAGCTCATTGCATTTTTCTTTTCATATTAAGAGCTATCTAATCTTTAACATGAAGTAACTTGTGAAATTCTGCACATTTTTAAAATTGTACAATACAACTTGACCCCAGTCTCCAAAAATATATGCATTATTTTTAAATGTATTACTGCTAAAACCTTTGTAGTGTATTCTAGAACCAAAAGTAATGTTCTACATTATACATTCGCAAAGAGTCATTGTGTCCACCATGAAATTATTACTGACTTTCCCATTGACGTTGTTTGCAAAGTGAAGGCGCCAGTTATAACATTGTGTTAAGAGGTTGTGTTTCTTTCAAATAATGCTACTCAAACAAAAGATGTGGAAAAGGTCACTATAAGATAAATGGAGGTTCTTGCATAGTGAATCATGCAAAGCAGCCTCAGTAGTGGCGGAAATGCGCATAATGGGTCCCAAAGCAGCACCATAAGTCAAAGCTAAAGCATAGATTAAACATTCTCCTCCTAAGATTCCCTCTTGAGTCACATTTTTGCACTATTTGCATTGCTAATGCTGCTATGTCGCTAAGCTCATTAAGTCTTTTTTTTTTTTTTTTACCAAGAGTATACTCAGGAGCCATCGTTGATTTTTATTTTATTTTTTTTATTATAAAACTCAGGTATGTACTCTGTGTTAGTTTGCCGGGTTGTTTAGTTTCTTCAGGAGTCATCAGAGAGGCCCGATTAAGTGTGGCCCCGGA
This sequence comes from Vanacampus margaritifer, assembly GCF_051991255.1. NCBI lineage: Eukaryota > Metazoa > Chordata > Actinopteri > Syngnathiformes > Syngnathidae > Vanacampus > Vanacampus margaritifer. The sequence goes on along the minus strand of NC_135441.1, from coordinate 21,682,866 downwards.
GCACTCACTTCCACACCGCTTACAGCTTCCACATGCTTACAGCTTGCGGTTTCAACAGACGAACCCCCATCGCTCCCAACTCTCTCTCTCTCACAAACACAGACACACATTTTTTTTTTTTTACACACGCTTGTTTCTTGCCCTTCAGCACAACACAGTGCAGCTGAGATTGAGTTTCAGACATAGAGCATGTTATAGGGTAATTGCATTGTTAATCAATGTCTCCACAAGCCAAAACGATGCTCGGGTCATCACAAACAGTTTCTCGGCATTGTCTCGGAGGCATACAGTGGCGTAATCTCTAATCGTAATTATGCATTGCCTTGATTCCTTCGGGGATGGGAGTAGTTATGTCACTCATTTATCGATGTACCATTTTTTCTTCCTTTCAATTTGCTTTTCATGTTTCATAGAGCGGAACCACGTATGACCCATACTTGTATGTATTACCGGCAATACAAATGTCATGTTGACGACACAATACACTACAGATATTAATTTGGGGCTACAACTATTTTGTATTGTAACCATTTTAAGACACACAGGAAGTCACCTCACATATATATATTTTTTTGTTTTTTGTTGACATTGTTGAGAATATAAGTCGGACTATGTTCTATGGGGACACACCCAGACGTGGACTTGCTTTGAGGATTGAACGCAGCTCACTAAAGGTATACATTTGCCTCGCTTTTATTACTCTGGGGAACACATTGAGTTCGGTCTGACAACGGTTTTATTTATTTATTTATTTATTTTTGACAACGGTTTTAAACGTATTTTTGGGGTGCAGAATCCAAAACTGATCTCAGTTTTTCTCTATCACATCCAGTTTTTGAGCTATAGAATCCTCATTTTCTAAATAAATAAATAAATGTGTATATGTAAAGAAAACGCTAAAATGGAATAGTTACAAGCTTAAACAGCATAAAACAAAATAGAACTACAATGGTATGCCCATATTTTTACGAGAAAACTGATCTCAGTTTTTCTCTATCACATCCAGTTTTTAAGCTATAGAATCCTCATTTTCTAAATAAATAAATAAATGTGTATATGTGAAGAAAACGCTAAAATGGAATAGTTACAAGCTTGAACAGCATAAAACAAAATAGAACTACAATGGTATGCCCATATTTTTACGAGAAAACTGATCTCAGTTTTTCTCTATCACATCCAGTTTTTAAGCTATAGAATCCTCATTTTCTAAATAAATAAATAAATGTGTATATGTGAAGAAAACGCTAAAATGGAATAGTTACAAGCTTAAACAGCATAAAACAAAATAGAACTACAATGGTATGCCCATATTTTTACGAGAAAACTGATCTCAGTTTTTCTCTATCACATCCAGTTTTTAAGCTATAGAATCCTCATTTTCTAAATAAATAAATAAATGTGTATATGTGAAGAAAACGCTAAAATGGAATAGTTACAAGCTTGAACAGCATAAAACAAAATAGAACTACAATGGTATGCCCATATTTTTACGAGAAAGGCTAGCACTAATCCTCTTAATTCCTACCTAGCTAGCTTTGTGTTTGCAGCTATAGACCCTTCTAGTGTGACGTCACGTTTGTGCGCCGCCCATGCTGGAGGACAAGCCGCCAACGCAGGTGAATGAGAAATCAATTAGTGTGACGTAGAAAATAGGTCAAACAGTTGATAAATCAGTGACCGATGCTACGGGGAACTACGGATGCTCTAATCGCTCAAAGAGAGATGAGATCATTCTTTCGGCTGCCGGCAGTAATTCTAAACCAGGCGGAAGACAGACGAGTTGAGTGAAAGACGAGCATGGTGGCCATAACATTAACCTCTTAAATTCCAGGCAGACGTGATGAATGTGCCATATAATATTTAGTTACACAATCATTCAGACATTTTTTTTTTAAGTACAGTATTCAATTAATTTTGAACAAAAAGTTAGCGATTTAAACACGATTATCACAACACTTTAACTCAGGCTTGATCTCTGCTGAGGAATGTGTTGCAAACATGCGGTCTCTTTGTTAACAGCTAGCAAGCTAAGATAGCTTGAAGACTTCGATATACATACAGCAAGACGAGTATATCCAGACACAATTTTACACATTTAATGAATGACAGTTTACACCATGAAAGTAGTGATCGGCGTACTGTTTTCAACCAAAAACAACATAACTTGGCTTCCTCTCACCTTGCCTTACAACCAACTCCATTTTTTGTAGCTAGCGGCTCCAAACGGCTGGTTCCAATGAGTTGCATTAATGTAGTGTACTACTAGGGACGTTTTTTTGTGACACTTGACATATTTTTCACCTTTTAAAGAAAACGTGCGCCGAAAATCAAGCTCTCTTCATATATTCCTTATGGGGTGGCGGTCCTCCAGGAGGCGGAGCGGTTGCTAAGCAGTGATGTCAGCGAGAAGGGTCTATTGATAGTACTGACCTAATTGCACAAAGAAGTTGCCACGTGGCTGTAGATGACTCCAATCATAACCAGCTATTCTTACTACAGTCTTACTACAGCTAATTTTGCTTATCTGAGGAGAAAAAAAAACATGTAATTTTGGAATCAACATGCCACTTTTAATTAGCAGAAAAATCGAACTCAACAGACAGAGACAAGTACTGCCTTCCCACAAAGCATGTCCCTTTCCAGTTGTGTGGTCTTCATGATAGTTTTTCACCTTGGAACCCTGTTGTGGCCAAAAAAAACATCCTTTTGAGATCTCATCACATAATGTGTGTGTTGAGTGTTGGGGCGTTAAAAGTTGCATTTGTGAATTTACAGGCATATGAGTGGATTTACGAAGTTAATGATCCAGTGTTATAAAAGTAATCAAAGTCATCGTTAACATACTGTATCAATCTTCAGGGGGAAATTCAGTTTACTCTTGTTTTGACACAAGTATGGCATGCCGTTTGGTTGTGACAATTTTCCGCTAAGGGGACTTCTTTCTCATATTTAGAACAATTAGGCACACTCTTTAGGCATAGTAAAACTTAAATAAGTTTTGACTGCAACAATCCTCATGACAAAAGCATTACAAATCATAAAATTAAACTGATACTCCCTCCGCACAGTCTGTTCAAATCGAACAATTTAGCCATTTATAATGTTTGTTAAGACAAAGCTCCTTTTGAACTGATCTCGTTGAATGCTGTTCAGAGACTCTTAAATGCCCCCCAAATCCTCCCAAGCACAGACTGGCAGATCGTACTCTTAAGTACCTGCCCGTCGCCACGGTAACAGCGCATGCCGATTACTCAAAGCGATATGGGTAGGTCCTGGCTCTGTAGGTAAGGGTTTATAAAGGTGATAGGTAGAATGCCTGCTCTCTGTCATGTTGCCGTGGCCAGGATCCCTGCTTTATCGCTTTGTAAAATATGTAAGTAGTAAACAAGTTGAATAACATAAAATAACATATTATAATGTTATTTATGTTATTTCCCACGTGAAGAACTCCTGTAAACCTTGCAGTATTGAAACTCAGTGAACAAGGCATCTTAGACAAGCTGAAAAACAAATGGTGGTACGATAAGGGTGAATGTGGAACCAAGGACTCTGGAAGTAAGGTCAGTCGCTGCAGGTCTTTTGTACTGATTCCAAATTGCATTTTGACCTACTGTTCATATGCAAGACAAACCTCTCTCAACATTAGTAGTTCACATTGTGTTAATCTGCTGCACATAATTTACTTCTTTTTGGACCTTGCCACTAACTGTAATATGGTTTGTGGCTTCACAGGGCACTCATTCCCCCCAATTTTTGCTTCTTTTGCCATAGAACATTTTTCACACCATATGAATTGTGAAGCTGTTTTAAGAATCTGTAATGGTAATCCAGTGGGGGAAATAACCATCGAGTGCCTTACAATTGCAATTGAATCACAGCAGTTGTTGACAAATGCTACTTATGCTCATTCTCACTTTCATGACACTTTGACCGTTATGCTGCCGTTTCTATTTACCAAACTGTTAATGAAAATTTGATTTATTTGCGTTGTTACTACTTTGCAAAAGAGCTGCGTCTATTAGATTTGTTGGCCTCCTGTGGTGTGATGAATGGGCAAAGCCTCTTGAAATTTGACTTACACTTGCGGTGTCTCGCGATTGAACTGAGGCCCGGCTGGCGTGCCGCAAGAAGTCAGGGAATGTAATACACTCAATATTTAACCCTCTGAGGTCCAGTTTACAGATTGTTAGCGAGCTGCTTGAATCCGTCCATGCTCAAGGGGTTAAACTGCAAATAGTAAAACTCTAATGAACAAATTTTTAACGAATAAGTTCGGTCAGTAAGCGGCAGCAAAATGGTTTGATTTGATCATCTTCTCTGACTGTACTGTATGACAATGTTGCCATAAGAGTTATACGTACATGTCGCTAAAGGAGACAGGGATGGTTAGAGCTGTCGACCTAAGCGACGCTGACCAGCTTCCTAATATGGTCAAGAGCAGATCTAGTCTGTAGATGTAAAGAAGGGATGCATTCACCATTAGATAAAACGTCAATAGTCAGCTTCTTTCCTTTTAGGGGAAGTCTGAAGTTCTTAACTTTGAGGAAAATCCGTTAGATTGAACTGTAAAGGCAAACAGAATTTCTAGGGTAGTTGCTTGTTGCTGTTAATATTAATAATCCATTAGGTCAGATTTACTGGTCAGGCTGAATTTTGTTCTGCTGCACTCGCGCCACTTCCAAATGCTTAACTGTGTTCTTGACTTTCCCGCAGGACAAGACAAGCGCTCTCAGCCTAAGCAATGTGGCTGGAGTCTTCTATATTCTGGTTGGAGGGCTGGGGCTGGCCATGATGGTGGCCCTGATAGAGTTCTGTTATAAGTCACGGCAAGAAACCAAACGGCTGAAATTGGCCAAGAGTGCTCACAATTTTAAGCCAACTCCCCCAACCAACACCCAGAATTTTGCCACATACAGAGAAGGCTACAATGTATATGGAACGGAGAGTGTAAAGATTTAGAGGTACGTCACCTCTCTTTACCAGTGTTGAATCATTTAGCTTCCTGTCGTATCTGTTTGACTCAATTATTCAAGTGCATGCGGTTCCGTGTTGCTGCCGTTTGTAGAGTTGTTTTAAGATGTCATGTAGGAAGGTTTCAAACACAAAAGCTCACTTAGATACAAAAACCATAGCCATTGTGTATTCCTTGTAACATACAGTCTTGTGGCTATAGTGCCTCTGGCTACATTGGAAGCTAAATGATTTACTGTTTAGTTACAGATGTACCACTTCTAACCTTGTACAGTGGAAGGTCACACAAAATCCAATCTAGTACACTGGCAGATGGCCAATTTGTTTGAATTTTTAAAAACTTTCTCATTTATAATGGAAAGAGAAATAATCAGTATGAGGGTAAATGAACTAATACCAAATAACTAAAATTTTCAATCTCCAGTTTTTACAAGACAGTTCTCATTGTTAGGAACACCAAACAGACAAATTGCACTTACCATTTTACACATTTAACTTCTCCTTCCACATTTCTTGAGGATTCAAACATTTTCAAATATTCAACTCATTCAGGATATCTTGGGAAATATTTATCACATACACCAAATGCTCTCAATAAAATTGCCAAATAAGGAAATACTTCACATATTTATCTCAAACCATTCCAACTTAACTCTGGAGAACCCAAGAACCCTTTTCTTCTTTGGAATATTATGAATTATAAATTCACTGAACACCAAAATATATGTTTTTTCAATTTTAACCCTTTTTTTTTAACGAGCTCAGAGTTGCTAATTTATCAAAATATATATATAAAACATACTCCAAGGCATTCTGCAACATGATATGGAATAGATTAACAAAAAAAACACAATTGTATCATCTGATGGTTTGCTGAGAAGATGGTTTTGTTTGGATTGATTTCCAGCTCAACAAAACAGCATGTTGACAGCCATCTTGTCACCACCACTCTGGCTCATGTAAGTGCAATATTCTTCCACCAGATGGCCCCATGCAGGGGTCAGAAGTGGCACTCTGGACTTTTGAAGTAAAATTTGTAAAAAAAACAAATTAAAAAAAAAGGTCTTTGTTATTTGAGTAGCAGAATTTATAGGGGCCAAATTTGACCCTGTGGGTTCTCCAGGGTTAAAATTACTTTCAACCACGGCAAGACAACAACCACGCTAATCGATGCGTATTCAATATTATATATATTCAATATTGACGGAATGCCCACCTCTGCATTCACATTTTACATTTTAGTCAATTCCACAGAATTTCAGTTCAGTGTCAGCTCTCCAGCATTCAGACACAGTATCTACGGAAATTGCATTCTCTTGTCGCATATTAAAAAGCACAATGACAACAGTGCATATGGCGTACAGATGGCGCAAACGGCATTCTAACATGTGAGCTTTAGGGTTCCTATATGTAGCTAATGATCCTCATGTGTCAGCTTGCCGGTGGAGTGACATGTTAATTATTAATTAGACATATTGACTGCTGCAGCATTCACAATAAACAGCTCCCACAGAGACGGCCCCGTCCTCCCATGCAACCGCCATTCGTAAAGCAATCACCCTACTGCACAAATGGGGAGTAAACACTGTTAAATACACACTTTCAATTGTTAATTTTGCTTTTAATTGGTTTGTTTACACGTTTTGTGCAGTCAAACACGGATGTGCACCAGAGCCCTGCAAATGTTTTTTAACCCGCCCTCCTCACACAGATCGCACACAATGAACCGTCAAGAGGCTACTTGAGCTTTTAGTGTGATTGCTGCTTTTCAGCCTTGGTATTGTTGTTTGATCAAGAATTAAGATCTGGAAGCTAAAGCATAATGAAGCCCATTGAGATAAGGAGTAAATGTGTGCTGATAATTAGATAACAGGCGGCTCTTCACTGATTTTTTTTGATTTTTTATCGTAATTGCAAACAGTGCCGAAGGACCCTAAAATTCGGCATATTAATTATATTTTATTCATGTAAGATCTATATCTCCCTGAGATTTATTAGCACGCAAGACATTTGATCCATCTTGGGTTTACTCTAACTGTGATTTATATGCAAAATCATCCGACAATCATACAAAATCATTCCCTTCAATATTTGCTTTTGCTTTTGTATCCTGACACAGGTTTAGCAAATGTTTCCATCGTCCCGTACAAATGTGATTAAATATCTCTGAAAGGACAAGGATTACGAGAATGGAGCCGAATCCTTTTGGGCCGGATACTGGTATGATAATCTGCAATGACGACACGACTGGACCGATCATGGGAAGAGCCGATTTCCCTCCTCTCAGTGCCTTATGGAAAGTCCAATCAATGCAACGCATTCTCAACGATATTGCTTTTTGCTTGAAACTCACACAAAAGAGAAGAATGGAGGCTCGGTGGGATAGTATTATATTTATAGTACATATAGAAAACGTAATGTGACAGAATTTAAAGCCATCATTTTTGCAACCCTAAGCACATTTTGAAGTGCCAAAAGATGAATCTTAGATGACCGGGGTCTAATTGGTTTCTCGTAAAAGCAGATTACTCCTCATTCTCCTGCTGTCGGGTTTTCACGAGTTACACTGTATGTATTCAAATGTGTTCTTTCTATCTCGTCAGTGCACCGCCAGACACTGATTATTCCACAATTAGCTTTTATACTAACCTTGCCCCTCCCTCTTTTAATTGATTCATCTTCCCGAAATGGCATTTAAAACAGGTCAGAGTGTGTTGTTTGTACTCTTTTGGTGCTGCTGACACCACACCACACCACACCACAGAACCAGGTCATGACTCGCACTTCCAATACTGCCAAGTGTGTACGTGTGCGTGCGACAGAAAGGTTGCTACGCTTAAAATGTATGCGCGTGTGCCTGTAAAATATCCTAGTATGGTTGCTCATCCCCCTAAACTCCTCCACATTCTCTGTGATGGAAGTAGAACCAAGACAATAAACGCTAAATCAATTGTAGTTGAAGTGCTGAATCTAACTAAAGGATACCAGTAAAGGCTTTCAAACTGTACTATGTGGACTATCTTACCATTTTCTTTGCACATAAGAACATTTGAAAATGAACTGTGCTTTTCACTTTGGTTTCCTTTCAAGAGCATTACATTGTTTGGTGATTTCTCATTGTAAAATAAAAATAAAAATTTAAAAAATGAAATAAAGAGATATTATTAAAGGTTGCACCAGGGCGGTTCTGCAAGCTTAGCACATGTCCATATTGCTGTAATAATTACTTTCCCAAAAAGGCTGTGAGTCCATAGAATTTTTAGGAAGATACTTAAATCACCAGAAATTGTGGGCAGATAGTTTTTTATGTTAAAAAAATATATATATATATAATGTGAAGAAAAATGTGAAATGTGTTCAGTTGAACACAATCTATTTATATTACATGATGAAAGGTTGGTCTTTTTTTTTTTTTCAACAAAAAAATGCATGTGATGCTTGATGAGCCCTACAACTCACAAACTGACCTTAGATTAGAAATTCAGCCCTGTTTCTATTTTTTTCTTCTTTTTAATTTGGTAAATCACTTCTTCCTTCTTTTTTTTTTTTATAAGGCTCACCTTTCTGGGAGATCACCAGGCATTGTAGTGGGTACAAAAGAGCAAGAGATGCATGCATAATTTACTGAACCTCATTAGCGAGGCGCTGTACAGAGAATTTTAATACATTTTGTAAATAAAATGTACAGAAAGGTTTTGTTGTGTGCGTCCATTTCATTAAGCAATATGTCTACATCAAAGTGGAGTCCGCCATTTGAATTCGCTACATGTGTTTGACAATTAAACGTAACCCGTTTTTTTTTTTTTTCTTCTGTTATGCGCTTTGAATTCCTTCTCCATCCAAGGATCCATTTTATCACGGCATTCGGACCAAATCCCAAGAATTGGGTACAAAAACAATGTGTTTGTTTCGGGATTGAGTGTTTCACTGCACTGGTCATACTTAAACTTAACTTAAGAAACGAGAGCGATCACAAGAGCAGGAAAGCTCATTTTCTACCACCAGAGGACAAACCCCACTTGTGTGCGTTTTTAAACTTCTTGCATGTCTTGAATTGTTTGTGAGATTCTGCTGGCTCTTTTACATTGCTGCCTGAAAGGGCCTGTAGCTGTGAAAAGCAATCTGATCCAACATGCGCTCTGCCACTGTGTGCAGGAAGGAAGTAAAGAAAGTGCGAGACAGAGCAAAGTTAAAAAGCGGAAAGGATGTGTCATACTTTGATTAGCATCGCAAGAAAACAGCTTTGTGGTCTGCTAGCTGCTTCCATTTTCAACAAGATGCAGTCAAGCGCTCCTATTTGCTTTCTTTTCAAGAAACACAATGAATAAATCAGATTCCGAGTCACTTGTTCTATTTCCCCGATTTTTCCTCCCACCAACTCTTCAGCTAATTTCAAATGCCCCCAGAGAAATACGACGGGCGTCTCCTCGCAAGACAAAAAGCAAATGCGATTATTTAGCCGTTTCTTTCTCGTGTATCAATTTATTGTTTTTACTATCAATTATTTGCAGTAGTAACTTTTGTGTTACACCACTACTTGCTACTCAAAACAAGGTTTTATGAAGGTTAAAGCCAGAAGGAATGACTTACGCTTTATTAGTCTCACAATAGAGATCCGGACATCACATGACTTATTCTGAACACGCCTCCATGCGGCAGGAAAGCAGTTTAATGGACTACAATGGCGAGGAGGGCAAAAACTAGCGTTTATCTGTCAACTTTCCGCCCAAGAGCGTTGACAGTCACTTTGATGAAAAGGACATGATATGCTTTTTGCGCGAGGTGGCCATGTTGGATTTCTGATTTAAGTGGCAGGAGTGCTTTTTGTTTCAACTTGGTGATGCTAGCAGCTGCTAATTCAGCCGCGTCCGCTGTCATTTATGCCATAAAAAGTCTTTTTTATGGTGTTGGTCAGTTATTAAATTCAACTGTGTAATATCTATTAAACCGTAGCAGCACAAGTGAACGAAACTGATTATTTCGCCCACATTTTTAGCATCTGCTGATTCAGCCACCATGTACAAAGTGCTCCATTGGCTACGCATTGGTTCCTCTTTTGATAGCCTTGCGCATGCTCAATCTTTTTTTTTGCCCTTCTCGTTGTGTCAGCTGTTTCACAACAGTTGTCAATTGCTGTCAAAGTGTGGCATTTGGCGTTTACTCAAAGTGGCAGACGGGTTTACCATGCTGCCAAAATGGCTATGCTAACGCCCATTTTGGGACGCGCGACAACGTCAACGTACGGATCTCTATAGGGAAATTTGTAGCATTAGGCATATGTGTACCGTTCACCCATTGTTTCAGAGGAGAAAAGACAAAGCAACAAAAATTGAGGAATCACTTCAGGGGCAGGTTCTTTTTAGGGAGCCAAATTTAAAAGAACCGACCAACGAAGAAGAGCCGAAACTCCCGTCGCGCGTACTGTGGGGAGGAGCCCAGGAGCAAAGGAGATACATTCTTCTTACTGCAGTCTTAAAAGCACGGCAATACCTTTGGGAATTCAGGTTTGGCCTCTTTGAAGCATCTTTTAATGACTTCAGAGACAATAAAGATGTAGCGTGAAGACACCTGGAGATCATCTGTAAAGCCTCTGACAAGGAAAAGGAGGGCAGAATGAGATATAAAAACAAATATTGGCACAGAGGCGCCTTTGCACACTCCAGACAGACATTCTCCAGACAGTGAGTAACGCAGGTATGACTCAGATCCCATGCAGATTGTAGGAAGATCATTTTCAGTACACCAGAAAGGCCGAGAACATGATGAGGCATCAATGGTCATCAATGTAATCCATACATGCTCATATATAGAAAATAATACACTCAATCAGAAATAGTTGGGCTATGAAATATTAATATCATGTTAATTTGAAAATTTTCTGTAGCTTGGAATTTGTTTACTTTAATTCCTTTGCAAATTTGGGGGGGAATAACTTGGAAGTCAACCGGTATCAATTATCATGGACATGGCTGACTCAGGCCTACAACATTGGGAGATTCTCGAAAATAATATGAGCAGTTACGCTTCCAGTCAAAAGAGTTCCTTTCAGTTCCTTGCTAAGAGAATGCCAAATGTGTATCATTTGTCTTGTATCGATTTCACCCATTCCTGCTTTTAAGGTTTTCAAAAAACATGTGTGGGAGATGGCCGCGCTTATATTGGACAGGCATTGTTGGATCAAGAAGAAAAAGAACAAAACGTAGTCACGCAGAGCTTTATTAAATATCCTCCTACAGAAATTATTAGTAGCTCAGTCTGAATTCACATCTGGACGTTGCACTTTTTAGTTTCCATTCATGCCAGGAAGCATTTATACAGCATTAAAGGTGGCTTACATCTGACTTCCAAAATATAACATTGGAAAGGAATTACAGTTAAGATGGCGACATACACTTAAAAGACATTTACATAAGTCAAGAATTTCATTTCTCACTAAATGCTGGCTTGGCTTTGTCTCTGTTAAAGGCTTCAAGCTAATGATTAATTCAAGTATCTTACTATGATGTTAAAAATACTCCAACCGCAAAGATGGAGGGAAGATCAGTAACCATGTCATTTTCATTATTATGTGATCATTTGTTGACTCAGCTGTGTCATCATGTCTGGGCCGCACTTGGGCCATGTTCAGAACCCCACCAATACCATACAATCATATTAAAATAGATACATGTGCTTTTTTTTCCCGTTATTTTCTCCCACCTCCACCTGCATATAAGACACTTAGGCAACCGCATTAAATGAAAGCATCCCGACGCACGTTAACATGATCGCGCGATGTTGCTGTCTTAGTGTTTCCCAACTTTTATTGTGCCAAGATAACCATCATCCAAAAGTAAAGAAGATAGAGTAAAAAGGAAGTGATGATTCCAACTGGTTGGAGATGAATCATAAAGTCTTTTTTTGTTCTTTTTTTTTTTTTTTTAATCAGAAGTGATGGTATGATATAGCAAACACTCGTCTAGAAGCTAATTAGAGCTTGAAGAGTAGGCTAATATTTTATTGTTATCCAGGTATGTGATGAGAATGAACCTCACTCAACTCCTCTGGGCATTTACCAGAAGATCGATCACTGCTTCCTTCCTTTTAAAAAGCTTTGCTCCATTTTAATGAGATACACCAAGGTTTAGTGAAGGAGACAGAGCTGCCTGCTTTGCATATGAAATATATTACAGTAGTAATGCTAATTAAGGAAATAATAAATCATGATTAAAAAGAAAGAATATAATAGCAAAAACTTTTTTATATATATATATATATATATATATATATAACTATACTATTTGTGTCTGGTTGAAATTGATTATTAAAGTTATCTCATTAATTATAAAAGCACATAAATATTTCAGCCAGTGTATGAATTGACTGCAAATGTTTCCAGGTTGTGAAAGGAAAATTAACGAGTTTTGAGGATGAGTTTCACAAGGCTTTGGGAGGGGGGAAATGGTTTAAGGAATGCTTAATCGGCTATTTTGAGTCTGTAACAGAAAGAGACTTGATATTGCACCTGATACGCCAAGTGTTGACCATGAAATTTCTCGAATTTTGTGGTCGTAAAAAAAAAAAACGCATTTTTCCGTCTTAAGCTTTACTCTTGATCTCATCTGGACTTGGACTCGGACCTTTGTGACTGGAACTTGATTTGGACTCGGTAAGAGTGGACTTGACTACAGTCCTGGTGCTAATTGAGCATTTTTATAATTACATGAAATATCAAATGCCCATCCTTAATTTCTATAAATCACTTTTCAACACATTGCATGAGGTAACACATACTGTTAACTGTGCATATGATTGTGTTGTAGAAATGGACCGTATTATACAGACGCTCCCCAACTTACGAACGAGTTACGTTCCGAGCGATCGTTCGTAAGGTGAATTTGTTCGTAAGTTGCTTCAGTGCTATATTTTGTATTATAATTTATGTTTAAAGAGAATACGTACAGTACTGTACTACGTATGTTAGAGAGAGAGAGCGAGAGACACACACAGTGTACGTAATAAGATAAATAAAATGAAGTTTAACTTACTTTTGGAAGATGAACTCGATGCTTAAGGAGAGGAGGAGGAGGAAGAGGAGGATTTTATATCACGAGAGGTTCTTCGTCGTCGCTGGAATGGGCTTCAAAAGTTACTTCCTCCTCCGTAACTTCAATGTAGGAAGAAGTTGAGGGTCGAGGAGAAGAAGATGAGGGTTGATGAGTATCTTCCTTGGAGGATTTACTAGAAACTGGCCGAAAGAAGCGATCTAACGACGATTGCACAGTTTTCTTCTTTTTTCATCATAAATGATGCAGTAGCACTGTATGGCATCATTCAATTGATTTGCAACCTTTGTGCAACGTTCAATATTTGGGTCTTGCTGCTCGAAGAGTGCGATGGCTTCTTCATGGGGACAGGCGTTTCTTCCTCCTCCTCCTCGACACGTTGTTGAGCCTGGGTGAGCTCTCACAGCGCCAAGTGTCGGTATTAGCGGCGGAAAGAAGCACTACAGTACTCGGAAAAAGGCGCGCAATACAAAATCTAACTTACAGCATCTCTTTCCGAACATTTTTTGACATGCGTGCATGCGCGCAGACATGTTCGTATGTACCGTTGTTCGTAACTCGAATGTTCGTAAGTAGGGGAGCGTCTGTACTCTTAGATAACATTTGGGTAGCTTTACTTAGCAACATGAGAGGGGAGGATATTCAAACATTACTCTCCAAAGAATTTAACAGCTCTTAACAAGCTTAAGAACTGGTTTGCACTATATTGTGAAGGTGTTGCGGCACCTCCAAGCAAAACTCGGGATTTTTCCGAGATAAAAGGGTGACCGATATAAACGTCAATCTTTTCCCTTCTTCTTCAACATAGAACTGTTACATGCATTCTTGAAATTTTTCCAAAGATAAATTCAATTTATGGGATTTTTCCATCGTGCGTCAAAAGCTATAGTTGAGTTGTCTCCCTCTGAAATAGCCCACTTTAATAGAACAGTCACAGGATACTAGGCTAGAACACAGTTCAAATTGATTACACACTTCACGAGGACTGCAGACTTTGATAAAGGATTGATTCATTTTGCAGAGGGCTTGAAATAATAATCCTCCGCTAAACCTTCTTGGCCTTTAGGCTGAAACTTTTAATAATGTTATCAGAGATATGAGACTGGTGTTTGACTCCAGGCCTACTGCAGCTTTTCTTCACCATCCTGCAAAATAGTTGTTGTTGCTGCTTCGTGGTATCTTGTTTGTTTTTGTTTGTGGGGATTGGCTTGGAAGCCATTCAGGAACGTGCCCTTGGGTTTATCTTAAATGTCATCAGCGCATTCAGAATATGAATGTCAGTCGTGGTTTCAAGGTCCATAACTGTAAGGATTAAGGAGTGATTAAGGTAGCTGAGAGGTCCGACCAGGACAGACCAAGAGAGGATAGCAGTTACATGCTTCACAGGCTGCGACCAAATGCTAATTTATGAAATGCCGGGTTGGGGGCACATAACAGAAACCGTGATATAAACAAACTAAAATGGTTTTAAAGTGCCTCTGGGGCTCATAAAAACTAAATAGAATCTGTGCTAAGTGTGAATTATTTAAAAACCCGAGGGCAATGGCCTTACAGATTGTCCAATCTTTTTCAAAAAGAGAAGCAATGAGAGAAACTGACAAAGTTGGTAACATGTTAAAAGTCATATATTCAGGAATCGAAGCTGAAGCTCTTCGAATATAAAATTATTTGGAGAGAAAAAAACAAAAAACAGATGTTGTTATGTAATTGCATTGGACTTCTTCAAAAGGCTGTTCTGCTTCTGGATCAAGGGTGCATACGTAGTGCTGATGTTGATTGAAGCCCTTTGTGATTTTACGCTATGTACAGAAGTTGACATCTGCTTAAGTGCACAGTACCAGAACTGCACTTGTTTGGCAGCTGAACAAAGAAAGGCACACATCATAAAAAAAACAACTAAATCTGAATAAGCAAAAAATGATTTGACACTTTGAGTTAGTGAAAGCCAGCTGGATAAAAAAAAAACATTCCCAGCATTTTGGTTTGGTGAAAGTGATCTAAAGCAGTTGTAGTAATTAAGAACCAACAAATGCCTATTTAGACTGCCACATTCAGTAGTTATGGCTAAGACAGAGTGACCAGATTTTCTGAACTAAAAACAGGACACTAAAATTGTGCTGAAAATCAAATATATAATAAATTCTCACCGATGACAACTTACAACAATCACTAGTCAAGCTGGTGACCGGTGGTTATGTTATTACTTTAGCTAATGCTTAATGCTATCTTGGTTGACAGTTGAACAGCGCTAAACTACACAATGCACCCACCATTATTTTTGCTCTGTCCCGGCCGGTGTTGTGGAAATGTAGTTAGCCCCGAAAAAAAGGTGTCACTTAAGTTGACATGCGTCTGTTCCAATTTTGGTGCGTCAAATAAATCATAAAATATTTCTACATACTACCTAAAATGTGCTCACGTTGCCGTTTGGTGCGTTGAGTATTTCTATGGATGTTTTGAGGTGTCCCACTGAGTACAGTACTGGGCAGCTATCGATTACATTTCCCATGATTCTTAGACACAGACTAGCTGACCCATAGGATTAGAATAGGTGTCAGGTCTTACCAGTATGTTAATATTTCACCAGATGGTGCACGTCTCTCACAGCCACAAAAGCTCATTACGATTGATAACTGATAATGTCACTTAATCACGACCGGACAAAGGCTTTGACCATCTTTACCAGCGCCGCAATTGAATTAACGGCATTCATTTAGCCCCAGTGTGGGTCTTTAACCTTATCCTGCCCGATTCATCTTCTTGGTGATTGAGTGAGGTAAAACATGAGTAGGGGGGAGGAAAGCAAGAAAATGCAAGAATGAGCCCTAAGAGGGAGGAAAACAACAGCTTGATTGAAATATTCCCACTTGGTGGGATGTGGTGACAAATGGAGATTGGCAATCGAATGCCACATTTGATCAAAACTCTACTGGAACATGTGACCACCACATCAGAGAGGGCCCAATCTCTTAGTCCTCATTAATAGAACAACCCAGTGGCTTAATGTGTGCTCAGAGACCTCAGGCTCAGTTAGAGGACATCATTCATCTTTAAAAGCCATGCTTGCTTCAGACCATGCCTACTCAATATTACCGTAAAACAGTGGCAGGCAGTGCATTTTGTAAATGAGCCTTCAGTGGGGATTTACTAGGCTTGATCTACCTCTTAATACCCGTCACTGTCAGGTCACAATTATAGAAACAATCATTGTTATACAAAAACAAAACACAACACCGCACAAGTGTGTCATGTAGAGTGTAGCATCTGCTTCTTCTTTTTTTTACCTCTGTTACGACTGGATTCCGTAGATAAGAATTTGTCCAAAATAGAAACCCCCCCAAAAAATTTGCATCCTATACTAACAACAGCACGTTCGAGAGACTACAAAAGCTAGCAGATATAATATGACTAAGTAAGACATTCTTGTACTAATCATAATAATGATTTGTTTGTTGAGGTCTAGTTTTCAATCTATCAGATGCCTGATGTGTTTTCTTTTGTTTTTCTTCCACTGAACTGAGCTCATTACTTTTGTTGAGTTTTTTTGAGGAAATTAAAATGTTATTTGAATTTCATTTAGTAATTCTGTCCATTATCATCCTCCAAAACCTTAGTGTAAAACAGAAGGTTTGTGTTTACTGGCCAAAAACGGGCATCGGTACTGAGAGAACTGAACAAGGCCTTCTTTCTCCGCCACTGCGTGAAATCTAACATGATTTATTTTAATGCTATCACCTCTTTGATATCATGGGTTTAAAAAATGGTTATATTCACACAAATATTCATCATAGTGTACTGGGGCTCGTTTTGGAGGTATATGGTTAAAAATGTTGACCTAGAAAAGCTTAAATAGTGATATGGAATAACACAAAAATAATTTGAATGAATTGCTATCACATGTCATCTAAAATTAATTACAGTCTAATACTCTGACATATCATGAATATTGAGTATTTGGAATTTTGATGTGATTTGTCAGTGGAAACTTTGCAAAGGATTTGTAAAAGTTGATTGATGTGAACCATGAGTCAAGCTGAGTAATCAGGCTCACTAATTAAAATACATGCAGTTATATGGAACACGACTTCCTCAAACTAGAGCATTACGTCCACTGGGTGCGACTCGCTCACAACAAAACTCAACCCAAACTTTCTACAATGTGCAACTTCTGAAAATAATCATGAACAAGGGACATAAACAATACATCTGTTCCTTGCACGCTGCAAACTAAAACTCACATTTATTTTGATTAAGTGAAAGTATTAAATGAGTCTGCGACACAGATTTAATCATCTCAGATGTCTGCAAACGAAGCACTCGTCACTGCTGAACCAATGCACTTTTTTGTACTTTTCACTTGATGACTCAACAGAAAGGAGTCAAAGAAAGGTTATGTTGTTATGCTACAGTGGTTAGAGGTTCAATTTAAAAACAAAAAATGTAACAATTACCCCCTCTTTTTTATACAGTATTACCATACTCTCTTCTTTGAGGTATAGTCAACAGAGCAAAAAGTGCCGCAGGATCTCTTTGTAGACGTGCGGGTTGCTTGTGTAGCTCACATTAAGCTAACCGTTGAAGAGGGTCTTCTGCCCAGATTTAGTCATAACTGTTTTAATTTCCTTATTTCCTCAGTAGAGCTTTGTTCTGCGGATGTATCTTTGTGAGTGTTATCGCAATTTCTGGCAGGTTGCAGTCATGACTGAAAAACCTCCTCTATTCCTCAAATGGGCTTTTGTTCGGTGTCTGAATAGTGTCCTTGAATGTTATCGCGTAGGTCCGGTCAACTCCGGTTGAACTGTTTACTGGAAACTGTGTTGTACCGCCCTTCAAGATAGTATAAGAATATTGTAAATCCTCTGTAATCTTCGCACTTGTGAGAGGCTACAGCCATTGTCTGTAATTCACTTGTGCCCGGAATATTCTGTAGAAATAAAAGCTTCGAAGGAACTGTTCATCGATCTCCAGCCTGTATTCGGATAACCACAAAGAAAATGAACACGCGGAGGAAAAGATCTCCTCCACAACACCGTTAACATAAGAAAACTCCTAGTTTGCAGTTTTGATAAGAAATACACTTCTGTGACACCAGTCCTGAAACGTTTCTGACACCCCTTACATGCTGCAAACACACGTTTCATCAATTTAGTCACAGCAGTCAGTAACCGAGTGCTTATTTTGCAAAGCTTTATTGGGTCATCTGCAGAGAGACAGAGGGAAATGAAGAGCTCCACTCGGGGTATTACATTTTTATGCAGCAGCAGGGGATACACAAGACGAATTTGAAACATGTGCAAGTCTGGAGCAGCTAAAAATATAACCTGAGTTCGGAAAGGCCATCTTAACTCCGGTTCAGCTGACACAAAGCCAGCCCACATGAGCTGAATACCCAGTTACTTGCTCTTTTCATCTCCTTCCATTAGCCTTGATTGTCATTTAGGGTGACTGCTGCTCCAGTCTTGTACTGCTTCCCTACACATCCAATTAGAATCGCTCTGCTTTGTGAGATCTGTCAGTGCTGCTTTACACATTTTTAATGTTCCTTGTGTGTGATATTCAAAGTGGCGGAAGACAATTAAGGGAATGTGTAACCTTCATTTGACGACAAGAGCAACTCCAGTGTGAGCGTCTCGTTACAACGCTTATTTCCTAAGTCATGCAAACATTCATGCCATGGGAAGATGAGAGAGTGTTCAGTCAATAAGGAAGAGAATTCTGCTCACAAAAATGTTAGTTAACGTTTTGGGGTAAATATACCTCAAATGTCGCACAAAATCGGATCTTTTTTTTTTTTTTGCAAGATGTCAGTATTGCAGAAATTATTATGATAATTTTACTTAAAAAATTGGCTGTTCTCTAAACTCATTCACCCCTGGCCATTTTCACTGAAGCAACCCCCTTCGCTCGTGGCTGTTTTACTGGATTTTGACTGATTTTGCAAGGCCCACAGAATATTGTGTTCAATTGCTAAAGCAAGATTAGAGTATCTTTTTTCATTAAGGAAAAAAAAAGTATATTTCTATCTGTTTCTGTTTTGCAGGCCATTTTTGTAATAACTACCATTACTTTAAACGTTCTCTTCAAATTTGTTTTGAAATCTGAACAAACAACTATTGACCAGCATCCCTAGAACAGGTTATGTTTGACCTTTGAGCTTTACGGTATTTATCCAGATTACACAGAGATTAATTTTAGCAAGCAACCATCAATGAGTCTTCTCATGCACATCCATGAATGGACATCAACCTTGATGCAAAGTACGCCATTTATCTAAACAATAGTCATTTTTCAAAATAGACAATACAACAGAGAGGGTCTACTGTTTTATGTGAGCTTTAAGTACTCAGTTCAAGGCAGTCTTCCTTCTCTATTTTCATTAACTACCACCCTCCACAGCAGCGAATCATCTGTGAGCCTATTAATTAGGCCAATCACTGGCAAACAGACCTGTGTTATCACTGTTGCACAACATTCTTCCAGAGCTGAAATGAAACCATGCACACTGCCAGTGCCAGGGAGAGGAGTAATTTAGCTGCGCTTGGACAAACCACAGCCACTAAGCAGCACTAAGTGCTACCACTGGTGTGACAAAAGAGGAGAGGTCAAAGTAAATGTACGGCTTCTATGACAAAAGAGGCCATGATAGCAAAATAATGACGACCACTTGGGCTCTAAGTGGTCAGAAACTGAAAAGTGAACTCCAAGATGTTAAAAGAAATCCGGACTATGACAAGTTTTGACGATTTATTTGGTTGTTACTAACATATAACTATGAAATTCATTTTTCAAAAATCATTTCCAGCTTAACACATTTTGTAGAAACTTTATTTGTACGTACGCTGCCATTGTAATTTACCTCGCAACGTAGTTGACAAAATGGCAGATGGCTCTCTGCCAAACAATGCGAAACGGATATAAAGAAAGCACGGTAAACCTCGTAGTGTTCCTAAAGACACAACATGCGATTGGGAGAGTCACCTTACCCCATGCTGTGCCCTCGTCATTCACCGGATGCATTCAAGTGTTCCCTTTAGGAACGCTACGCAGGTTTACCTCGTTTTCTTTATATCCGTTTCGCATTGTTCGGCAGAGAGCCAGCCGCCATTCTACGTCACTACGCACTGAATACGTTGCGACGTAAAAAACAATGGCGGCGTACGTACAAATAAATTTTCTACAAAGTGTATTAAACTGGAAAGGATTTTTGAAAAACAAATCTCATAGATATGTTGGTAACAACCAAATAAATCAAATGGAGCAAACTTGTCATTACAGTTAGGGTTCCTTTTAAGCAAAGAGACATGAACTGCAAAAATATGCGAATTAGGTGAAAGGAACTTACAGACTTTGCCTGAGATTTGTATATATTTTTTTTTAATTATTAAATAGACACGTCTATGGTTGGTACCCCTTCCTTAACTCATTCATTCCCAGCCATTTTCACTGAAGCAACCCTCTTCGCTCCCGGCTGTTTTACTGGATTTTGACTGATTTTGCAATTTTGCTATAAAAACATGGAACCTACTAAAAGAAAGATTAGAGTCTCTTCTTTCATCAGCAAAACAAATATATATGTTTGTATCTGTTTCTGTTTTGCAGCAATTAGCATTAGAACATAGCTAAGTTTCATCATTATTCACAAACCTGTTGGGAAAAGAGCTTGTTGCAACATGGCCCTGGTTGATCTCTTATACTCTGCTGCCACCTGCTGGCCGTTTTTTTTGTAATAACTACCATTGCTTTAAGTTCTTCAGGTCAGAGGCTGCATCAAAGCCTTCTGTATGCTCTGGCATAAAAAATTAAAAAAAAAAAACATGAAAAAAGTATAAATATGTTTTTGGGACCATGGCAATATTTAAAATAGAATGCTTTTATATGTTTTTGGGAGCAAATGAGTTAAGTTTATCTGGAGATGACTTTCTGAGAGTCTCTAGGAACGGTGATCTTAAGCCTTCTTTGCCCCCCTAAAAATGTAGATGTCAGAAATAAATCCTTTTCCTTTTGGGGTGTAGGAGGGGGCTGTACCTTGCTTTATTAAACCCATCTATCACTCAAGTCTCCTGAATCAATGGGATGCGGAGGAAAGCAGTGTCAGCACAGAGGCACGGAAGGATAATACAGTAACTTCCACCGTGCAAGTTATTGGAGGGAAGAGCATCAAATCCAGAATACATCAGCCCATCCGTCAAAGTGCATGGCTGACGACAAAGGTTTCATGGCTGACGACAAAGGTTTATTATGAACAAACTCACTTGACGTCGTTGAAACTATTGAAGAAGAAAGTGTGGAAAGAGTCTGCTGCAGTATGCAAATCAATGCAGCCAGGTAATTAATCTGACTGTATATGCAATTAGCATTCAAATATGCTAGGTCATCCCGTATGGGGCTCATCGAGCAGATCCCAGGGTGAAGTGCTTCAAACCAAGCCCATCTGGAGACTACCCTCCCTGGGATTAGTCTCCCATGGTTGAGAGGGGCGGAACGCATTCTGCAGTTCCACAGCTGCCACAGACGTCCAGGTGCTTGTTAAATAAGCCCAAGCCTGGGGAGTCAAAAGGATATGGAAGCAGTCTGGTGCTGCAGAGTGAGACGAGACAGCGAGCGGGGAGAGAAGAAAGTTGGTGAGCAAAGTGAGAGTGGGAGGGGATAATTGGGCATCTGGTAAACTCCATTTTTGTGGTGAGAGGTGAGAGCGTTGCTATGCAAACAAACATCAAAGGTAGGTTTATTTGAGTCGATCCCTTTTGTAAACGTTGCACCTGCTGCTTCTCAAGGTGAACGGAAAACTACTAGAAAATGTGCGCAGATCTTTCCTTGTTAGGTAAACCCCATTTATCACAATCCATTGCGTCTCGGTCATTAGTCTCCATATTACTTGCAAAATAACTACAAACTACCGGTATGTTGATTTTGTAGCTCACACATGCATGACTTTTTTTTTTTTGTGAAGCCACATTATCATCAAGTGGTACAGTTCAGTTCAATTCACTATGGTACAGTTCAGACAGGTAAATTCTGAACAGACCTGTATTTATTTTCCACCATGGCTTAATGTGCAGATGGGGAAAAAAGATAGCTGCTTTGCTGGAAATGTTTCACTTGAACGGGTTCACCAAACAAAAGTTCATACATTTTGTACTTTTACTTACCGATCTGGAATTTTAAACTTGCGTAAAAATTGGCTATCAAGCTTTGAGCAGCCAAGTGATTTGATTTTGAAGTTTATTTCCCTTGCTTTAAAACTTAATGAGGATTAGGAGCTTTGATTTGTTTCCTGACTTCAACTCCCTAAACACTGTTTTGACAAAACCTATACAAATGTATCAAATAACTTTCACACAAACGTCAGTCAAAGAAAGCCTTAAAAAAAAATTGGACTAGTCAACACAGAGTACATCATCTGCACGTGAAAAATTGTGCTGTCAAGTGATATTTTTCTTTTAAAACTAAATAGTCGGACAAATTTCCGTAATTAATCGCGATTAATCACATTTTTCTACTTCTTCTACTTTTTTCTACAAAGCTTGTAACAGATATTTCTTGAGTAAAATCTTGTAAAATCATGACATAGAAAGTATAGAAAGAAAGACTGTTCTATTAGCTTTCTTTGATCCTTGAATAGAATTCCTCTCCTGTAATATACAACAAGTGTTGCACAAAATGATCAAAATGGACTCAACTTTATAGGCTCTTTTTTCTCATAGAAACATTTCTTAAAAAGTCTTATAAATTCCCGCTTCCAGGTTTGGTTGTGCCCACAAGTAACGCACTTCAGAAGGGTTGATTTGCAAGGCCCCCTGGAGGGAACTTGCGAGGGGCATTTTGCTCTGAGATGATACACCAAAGATGGACAACTACAGCATATTAGTGTAATATGCTATTTGAATTTGGCTGTGAAAAGTGTGCATATTACTTGAGATTTCATCAAAAGCAAGTAAAACTGAAAGTAAAACTACCTATTGTCCGTGTTTGTCCATCTTAACGCTTTAAAGAATTTGATCTCCAGAGTGACCGTTTTAATTGTGACAGCCCGAGTAAGAATGGAGCAAAAACGGCCAAATAAGTAAGACAACTATTGCAGCTGCATCATCCATCAGGCCAAACAAGAAAGCTCTAGGGTGCACATGTCACAAAAGAAGCGCACGCAAACTATCTGGGGAAGCTTAACCGTGTTTACTGAAGGGTCAACACCCAGAAGAAGCGAGCTCACAGGAAGGTCAACAGCACACATTACTCTTGCTACTCTCTCGTGTCCATCAATCACCATCGCTAATTCAAATGTATTGATGGCAAGTCAGGCAATTACGCGAGCCTAATTGCAAGTAATGTCAGTGAAAGCTTAAAGTCGCATCGAGAAATGCAACAAAATGAATACAGAATCAATTCAGACAGAAACATGACAGCTTACAAAATGTTTCACACTGGCTTTATATATCCGCTTGGTAAGTATTCAAACAAGCAGCGGTGTTAAAACATGCATAAGAAAGGCCCAGTGAGCCACCAAGACCCACGGATAAAACAAACATTTTGAGAAGTCTGACAAAAGCTCTAATTTCTGAATTTTAAAGACTTCTCTTGGCTGGGAAAGTCATGGGGCGGCATAATGCTCATGCATAAATCATGCAATCATCATCAATGCATATTCAGGGAGGTGGTATCACTCTGCTTCTCTATGGGAGATAAGAAGGAGCTTGCAACAAAAACCAGATGATTAAAAAAAATGTGGGGGGGGGGTGTTTACAGCACCGACAGAACAACTTAAAATGAATCCATGATATCAAAGCCCTCCAACTGTAGCGAGGAAGTATAAAGTTTCCATTGGACCCTAAATTGGACCTTGATATGGGAAATGTTCTGATGCAATGCGAAGGAATTCAAAGGTAATGGGTGAAGCATGTTTTCAATAATTGGCTTCCCACTATTAAATATGACTCAGCCTGTTTAATACACCATCCCCATTGGAAAGTGTTAGATAAGTGAGAGGAAGGAGGGAATAAACACTGGAACATAAATTATCTGCCGAGCTCAAGCTAAAAGCATGTGCCTACGCTAAAATGAGTGGGCAGAGCTTAGTAATTCTTAGATTTTGTGCGCAACTTTATTAGTCTGTATTGACTCCCCGTGACTACGCAAAATCAATGTATCACTTGGGCATAGAGGCTGGATTTTCATATGATAGTTTGCAAATTCAACCAAGAAAACATGAGGGATGTTTGCTTGCTGGATGTATCATCTGCTTCACGTAGTCACCTTGAATAGCTGCTTGCCACTCGTTTTTTTGAACCAGATTCAATGAGCTCCCCATTCATTTCTCGGGAGCAGTAAATTTGTCATAGTGTTATTTCATACAAACTTGTAAGTCATTGTGACCGCTGTTACAGGCTCAGCTTCAGAAAACAGTTGAACTGTGATTGTCCGTTACCTGAGCCCTGAGAAACTGTGATGTCATCTTGTGTCGAAAGCAAGTGGCAAAATTGCAGCACCCTGAGATGCAAGACTAGCTCATTCACTCTCAGCCATTTTCACGGAAGCAACCCCCTTCGCTCCCGGGTGTTTTACTGGATTTTGACTGATTTTGAAAGGCCCACAGAATATGTTGTTTTATTGCTATAAAAACACGGAACCTACCAAAGATTAGAGTCTCTTCTTTCATCAGGAGAAAAAAGTATATTTCTATCTGTTTCCGTTTTGCAGCAATTAGCATTAGAAAATAGCTAGGTTTCATTATTATACACAAATCTGTTTAAAACAGTGGGGAAAACAGTTTTGTTGCAACATGGCCTTGGTTGATCTCTTATACTCTGCTGCCACCTGCTGGCCTTTTTTGTAATAACTACCATTACTTCAAGCATTCTCTTCAGAGCTTGGAAATATTTAAAATAGAGCGTGTTTATACGTTTTTGCGAGCAAATGAGTTAATCAGAATTACACTAGTGCGGCTGCATAGAACATATAATTGTAAAGAACATTTTGTCTCTGTAGTAAGGGGGAAAAAAAATCACAATCCAAAATAAATATCTAGCAGTTTACTAAGATTTGATAACAATAACAAGGACGTGACTGGCACGTCTGTAACTTCCACTACATATTCTTCTTTTGTCAAAACAATATTTAAGGCTAGTCCCTCTCTGAGAATAAGAACAACAAAGAAGCCACAACGAGCCAGAGAACAAGCAAACCGCACATGCCAAGTCAATGTTTTCATGCCTCCTGAACTGAGATCTCGTGCGATATGATGTCAACTGTGATATCAAGCATGACTGCTACTTTTGGCCGCTCGAATCAGAAGTTTCACAACCTGCCTTGCACCATATGATTGAATTCCAAACCCTAATGCTACTGGTCACTTGACAGATATATTGACAAATCGAAATGTCGGCTGGCTGCCAGTTTATAAGCAATGATTGGGCAACAACGTAGTAAAAGGAGTTTAAAGAGCCAGTCTCGTTGATGTCAGACATCTTTTGTCAATGAGAAATGTAACCATGCCTCCCAACAGGGGCCCCTATCCCCAGTCAAACCGCAGAAGGGATATTTTTCCTGGGGGCCCTTCCATCTGGACACGCCACTGAGGCCTAACGGCTATCAAATGCAAAAGTATACCAATGCATGTAGCAAAGTAACCCGACTCCAGATATGAACAGACTTAGTTGAAAATCTGCAGACTGACCGCAACGCCAAAGAGCAAGGCCTGTTGGCATGGTAGCGAGATTGTGCACACGACTGACGTGATGCCACAGTCTGTCACAGGCTGTTAGGTCAGTTCATTAACCTTTTGATTTCAGCTCAGATCTGAACAGATGTGCAACAGCAGACTGCCCTCAAATTAGCACCATATGGTCAAAATGCAAACATAAACTGTTGATGTAATTTTTTTTTTAAATTTTTTATTCAATTCATGGCATAAATTATTCATATATTTGTTTTACATACGTTTGATGAAACAGCTGATAATCACCAGGGAAAAAAAAGGTTTTAATAACAGTTACAGTAGATTTGTTGTTGTTAATTTAAATCTCACACTGTCAATAAAAATGCCTACAATGGAAAGTCAAAGTTGACAAATTAAGTGCTGGATTTTTACATCTAAGACTATTGGTCATTTCACAGCAGAAGGTCAGTGGCTGACATTTACAGGCCCCCGAGGAAGGAGATGAGATCAGTGGACAAGATCGGTTTTATTTTAAGAGATCAGATGATCACTGATTCCCCCAAGGTTATGGAACTCGGTGCCGATACCGATCCCGACCGATCGATGGGTGCACCCCTAGCCATTACCATAATTATTATTATTGTTGTGGTCAACAGAATATGTGACAGGTCTCAGTAATCAAATGTATTGAATTAAAGTGGCACTAAGGAACTTTTCAACCTTAATAAAATATTTTCATAACTCTTCTGATGAAACATCGACTTAAAACTAGTTGAATGGAACCTTTGCCTTGGCCTGAGAGGGTCTATAATTTTTACTAGCACTTGGCAACTTTAAGGAGAATGGTAGGAACACTGCCACACAAAAAACTACAAATGTGCTGACTGCTTTATGGCATACTTCACTTTTCCCCTTTGGTGGCACTTTCCAAATGGGGCTACATTTCCCTTTCTTTAAGCTGTAAAACAACTGAAAAGTTTTGTCTTGGGACACAAAAAAGAAAAAGGGAACAGTCAAGGATCAATATTGGCCCGGATTTCACTCGCTGGCG
This sequence comes from Vanacampus margaritifer, assembly GCF_051991255.1. Lineage (NCBI taxonomy): Eukaryota > Metazoa > Chordata > Actinopteri > Syngnathiformes > Syngnathidae > Vanacampus > Vanacampus margaritifer. The sequence goes on along the minus strand of NC_135441.1, from coordinate 21,656,147 downwards.
TGAGCTAAAAAAAGACACAATGTGCTTGTCCTCATGAGAAATGTGGTCTTCATTCAGGCATAACAATACCGCTTTTGTCCATATGTAGCCGCCATAATCAATGTAAACTGAAAGTTCCTTAGTGTTACTTTAAGTTTGGTTGGTATCTGCCAAAAGTTAGTCAATTGCCCTGAATATTATGAGTGAAACTTGAATTGGTCCTGAATCCACTTCAACAAAATCAGGTTAGATATTAACTTCATTTGCATAGTGTCCTCCCTATCTTAATTGAAAAAGGATTCAGATGAGACACACCTCTCCTACTGTGGGTGATGCCACTGTAATGTTTTTAATTAAACAGTCAATCAGATAGCAACAGCACTAATGCAAAAATTAAAAGCATGCAATGACGGCTGCTGCTTTGAAAATACCAACTGTGAAACTTCACCATAGCTTGTCTACCACCTGAGAACTTCTGGCCAACTTATGAGATGACTGAGGACACCTCCCCAGCAACCACTTATAACCTGCATCACTTCTTACTGTGTATCTAACTTGCGCTGTGGTTCTATTACCTGGACTGCCAGAGAGGAAACCCAATGCCCAAATGAAGTGAAGCTGGGATGAGACGAGGTTAGCTGTTCCGAGGCTGACGAGATCATAAATGTAAATTCCTTCCTCCGTGTCAAGACAGATGCAAGGATTGGGCAGATCTCATTCCAGCCATATACCTCAAAGACATGCTGGGGTTTCTCATTTTAAGGCTCATCCACTTTTTTTTTTTTTTTTGCACATTCAACATTCTGTGATAATAGAAACTGGGTCAAACTAGCACTCTCATATTCCAGTCACATCATTTCCATGGTGAGTGAACTTTTGAACATTTCCATTGTACTCTTGAGTGCTGGAAAGAGGAGAGGACTTCAATTCGGTAAGTGAACTTTGGTGACAGTTTTTTTCCTAGTAAGAAGTGGAAGGAGTTAGACCACTTAGACAACTAGGATATGGTAACAGAGCACGGTGGAATAAGCATTAATTATTCCCTAAGACTCACCTAAAAGACAGGTTAACAAAACAAAAATCTCAAAACTACAACAAAACTGTGCTGTGCTCAACACAAGTAAAATACAAGAAATATACAAGAAGAATCCATACCCGAGGATTCAATATGAGATCAGGGATGCCCCAAAGTAATTTACTTCTAATGACCCAGTATATGAATAATGAACAAAGGACATGAAATGGTGAAGAAAGAACTTAAATGGTTTTACTGCAGCTTCAACAAACTATCCCAGGAGATGTGACCATACAAAAGAGCCATATGGAACATGCAGCTAGCAGAGTAATAAAAGCCATAATAAACTGCTGACAGCAGTAAATATTACATGCAGTTTAGCTGGTGATAAAAGGCACTGATGACATAGTGACTTTGTCAAAGAATTTGGAAACCACTTTTATCATTGAAAAGCTTAAGATTTCTCTGACTTGGTGAACATATTGGAGGTATCCATGTCAAAAAGAAGAAGAAAACTAAGAAAGCGAATACGAAGAAATTCTACCCGAGTAAAGGCTACAGGCAGTTATTTAGATGCCACACGGACAAGCTGGAGCAGGTTGCAATGAACTCACTTTAGAAATGGGTGACACGGCTTAGCATTAAACTGGCATTTTACTGATCATTCATGGACAATGGTGGCATGTTATAGTTTGTCTGTCTGACAAGGGCACGTTCCTGTCCAACCTGCACCACTTCTGCAAAGGTTTACAGAATAGTAAATACTGCATGGCTGTTTAAGCTACTGTGAGATGCTCTAGGGAGCAGAACAATTATACAAATCTTAATGGGGATTATATGTCGCATTTGTATAAAGGGTATTTTTGAACAAATAGCACCGTTGACTGAGTAATATTAAAAGCATGTAAAAATGGTGTCACTATGTTGATCCAGCTTTTTGTCTCACGGCTGACAGACGTTCCCATCCTTTGCATCCGGGTCACGGCACCAATTGAAAAGTTCAGTACAAACCTTCACCCGATCCTTTTAGCTCACACTATTATGCTAAGAGTAACGACGAAAAGACGACATATTCTCAGTTTAACCTTTTACTGGATGCCAGAAAGATCAAGTACGCAGCAGTGAAGCCTTTTTCTCTTAATGCGGAAAAAGGCCTAATTTGTCCAAAATGGTTTCTTCTCTTATACTGCCTTGGCCACCCACCCACACGGGAGGCGGCTCAGCCTAGCCCATTTAACAATGTGTGACCCAATGATCCGGCTTCAACTATATAAGTGTGACAGAGTACAGATAAATAGGAAGGTGCCAAGCAAAGACAGCGAGACAACGGCCAAGCTCAAGTCACCTATCTATTTCTTAAGAGGCCTAATCTTGCACAGCCTCATACAAAGCTCCTTGATGAGATCATCCAAGCCCTTTTTTCCGTATCTCTCTCAAATTTTGAAGACCTAAAGTTGACAGTTTTGTTATTGTTTACATATTCAGGGCGTTGGAAATCATCTTGCATCCTCACAACAAGGCAGACATTGCCATATACAGTTTCTTTGTGCTTTTTAAAAAAAAAAAAAAAGAAAGAAACAACTGCAGACACCTTTATCTACCTTTATAAAAACTCAGATTTCAGCGATTTCTGAAAACTTTTTCACTCCAAAATGACTCCCCAGGGTGCTCAGCAGAATATCAGAGAAACTGGTGCTTTCTCAGTCTCTACACACAGCACGAAGGGGCCTGCCAGCAATGCATGTATTAAATGTGGGTGCAGCCTAAAAATGGGATGCCTCTGCTGCAGTATTTTTAAATCAGAGCTAACTAGCTGAGGAGCTCTAAAAAAAAAATTTGCTCTTCACATGATTATTAAGGTGCAGCTCGTCCTCTTGCAGAGATCTGCGCTTTGGTTGGCTGAATCCCATCCTGGTATCAGCTCTAATAAGCAGCAAGTTAATCGAGAGCACAGACCAACACAGATTCCCCTTGGGAGAAGCAAAGCAGTGCGGCTGACTGTGGTGCTGACAGCCAGAGCGCATTAAGCACACTGCGGCCCAGTGCAAAGACTCAGTGAACCATGACGGTGTCGTTTCTTTTAATAGGGTTTCTATCTCTCTACCAGTCCGTTTCCTCATTCCGCACTCTTCTTTTGAAGGAACTTCTTTTTCCTCTATTGTTGTGACAACGAACAGCCTCATTTCAAGGTTTCACTTCCTTTATTCCTTAAATCCCAGAACTCATCGGGCTATTTTAAATGCTATACACAGGGATGCAGTTGTTGCCAAAAACCTCAGCGGGGTGTGTGTGGAACTTTAATTGGTTTGCTTAACCTTCAAAAACCAATGAGTGGGGCCATAAGGCTCGTGATTCAAGGCCATGTAATAAAGCTGAAGACGGTGCAGACATGCACATACAGTACCTTGAGAGGCCCTGAGGAAAACAACTGCATATGAGATTTAACACAAGATCGGGAGCATGCTGTCAGAAAGGCGTATGGTCCCTAATAAAGCTTGCGGCTATTAGACTTCAGGGAAGTGATTTTTCAACAAAAAATGTGCCAGCAATATGATGACCTGGTGCTGATCATTTTAAATGCTAAATGCCAGAAGGCAAACGTATTTTGGCATGTGGCATTTAACTACATAAAGATGTGTGCTCAGCAACTTCTTAACACGAAATCTGCATTTTTTTTTTTTTTTTTACATTCACTTGTGGCGTAAAGCCAAGTTATATTCCACGGAGGGTGTTCTGACAAAAGGCTTTCAGAGAGACAACATATCTGGCACCCAGATAAGACACAGCGTAGGACTAAAGGAAACTTATCAGCACCACAGGGGCAACTTTTTTCCCCAGAAAGCTGAATTAGCTTGTGTGAGTATTAAGGGGAGTGCGTGCATGTTTGTCTTGTGCATCTTTGATGACTATTTTTAATGAACTGGCACACTTCTCGGATATTGCTGTGTCAGGGTATAGTTTGGCTTTTAAGGGCTTCTGAATAAGTTATGATATTTGGAGAGATAATGAGATGGAGGGAAGGTGATAGAGGACGAAAAAAGGGCTGAGATTGTCAGCAGGAAAGTCTCATCACAAAACTGACAGACGGAAGTTTGAGGCACGTTTCGAGGTCAAACTGATTACTTAAAAGTTTTGGTATTGTTTTACAGCAAGTTTGGTACACCGGTGGCACGTGAGCACCCTCTAGCGGCACATGAAGGAATGGTTGACTAAGCAGAGTTTAGTTGTATTTAACTCATTCATTCACAGCCATTTTCACTGAAGCAACCCCCTTCGCTCCCGGCTGTTTTGCTGGATTTTGACTGATTTTGCAAGGCCCACAGAATATTGTGTTCTATTGCTATAAAAACATGGAACCTACCAAATAAATATTAGATCTGTTTCCGTTTTGCAGCTATTAGCATTAGAATATAGCTAAGTTTAATCATTATTCACAAATCTGTTTAGAACTGTAGGGAAAACAGCTTGTTTGCAACATGGCACTGGTTAATCGCTCATACTCTGCTGCCACCTGCTGGCCATTTTTTTAATTATTATCATTGCTTCACCCGTTCGCTGCAGTTTAGAGGCTGCATCAAAGCCTTCTATATGCTTTTGCATTAAAAAAAAAAAAATCATAAAAGAACGTTTAAATGCGTCTTTGGGACACTTAAAACATTTAAAATATAACCTATATATACGGTTTTCGGAGCAAATGAGTTAATTTCTGAATTCAATACGTTTGTAAATACTTGTTTTAAAAATATATATTCACATTTTTATTTACATTTATGTACAATGCATTTGAATTGAATCATTATTTAAGTACAAAATAAATGTTCAATTCTGTAAGTTATGGACAGAGACTATAGGTGTGCCGTAATTTAGATTAGAAATGTATAGCCTACACTAAAACCAAAAACTGCATTGGCTATTCAACATGTTTACACTCTCCCGCTCTGTTGGCAACAAATACTTTGGTCAGTTGGATCACAACTTAAAGATCAAAATGGAGAAACCATGTCTAATGATGATCACTTGACCTATGACCAGCCAGCAGAAGACTGTTTGGATATATTTTAGCGATAGTGATGATAAAATTCAGTTCTATATTCCATCTTCAGAATAGGTGACGTGCGACGGCGTTATCCACCATAGAGCATGGACAAACTCTAAATACAGTAGGATCAAAATATATTTCCTTTTAAACAAGTTCATTTCTGTAGCCATGCCTACAAACGCCTGACAGTGCCACATTTTACTTGGAACCAAAGTGGTGGAATGACATAGTGGCATCTGCATTGTTATTTTAAGATGGAATAACATATGCTGGCCTGGTGTCGAGCCTTTGAACTGTGCAATCACTTCAGCGTGAAATGTGGTGAGGGGAAAAAAATTGAATAAGAGCATATCAGATGAGTTTTCTTTTCCACTGTCACTTTTGGCTGTGCCCAGTCGCAAAGGATTTACATTTTGATAGAGTTTAAATACAACGCCAAATCGCACTTGATATGACCCTTTTCAATTGTGGGCCTAAAGCAGGCTGGCTTCTACGATGCCTCGCAGACAAAAAGCGACCATGACGACTTACCATCAATAACACTGAAAAAGGCATTTAAATTTTTTTAAGTCTTTTGGCATTGAACCAACCGCAGTCTAAATAACAGAATTATAAAGGCGACTTTCTCTTTAGTGTTTTTATTTGGTACTTTATGACCTCTGACAAAGCGCATGCACATAATGATTTCATGAATGTGGATTTTGGTGCTCACTCTACAAAGAGGATTGTGCTCTAGCGCCCAAAACGAAATGATTAATTGATGAAAGAATTGTCAAATTACTTACCCTTTCTTTTCATAAAAGAAATCAAAATGAAAACACACAAAATGCAAAATAAAATATATTTGTAGAAAACTTTATGTTGACATGCTATATGTTTCAGTCATTTCTAAAGACAGATGATGATCAACCTGCTGCTTTCTGAAAACATTGACTTATTAGGGGTACCAGGCGATTAAAATTCTTAATCGTAATTAATTGCATGACTTCAATAGTTAACTCACGATTCATCGCAAATTTTATATCTGTTCTAAATGTACAATAAAATGTACAATAATAATGTTTTTCTAAAGTTTCATACTCTTGTTAACATGAAAGTGGGGAAAATGTTAAATAGAAATATGGTTGCATCTTTTAGTCATTAATACAGTAATTTCATAATAATTAATAAAATTGAGTTAAAATTAAAAAGCTTTACTGTTCTGTAAAAAAAAAAAATTGTGTGATATTGATTTGTCTTGGTCATTTTTTTCTGCCACTAGATGGCATAATGGCATTTGTAAGACGGTGACAGCTCAGTGCATTTTTTTTTTCATATTAAGAACTATCGACTCTTTAACATTAAGTAACTTGCGAAATTCTGCACATTTTTAAAATTGTAAAATACAACTTGACCCCAGTCTCCACGAATATATGCATTATTATAAAATGTATTAATACGAAATTTTGACGTGTACGTGGAATTTCCTCAGTACAGGCTTTCCAAGTAATGGGCGGTCGCCGGTCAAACTCACAGTAAAAAAAATTAGTGCCGATAAAGGAACTTCAAATTAACGCACTAGTTTTGATACCCCTAGAAATGACACTTTCAAAGAAGGTATCCGAAGTCAAACCGTGGAATAGCAGTACTGATCAGAGGTCACCTTTAATCTTGATTATACATTCATGTGATGAAGATTTGGTTTTTAACCTCAACTGACTATTATGTGTAATGGACCTCTTGAGCACAGTAAAGCCTCAACAATGAGTCAACCAAAATTGGAAAACAGAAGTGAAACATTGTCCCTCCCTTTCAAAGCAATTTAATCAGGAAAAGATTGATTAACCAGTGTTTGTTCACTTGCCTTGTGGAGCAGTTTCCGGCAAACAATGGTCCTCGCCGTAAGAGAGGCAGTCTAAATGTGCGTTTTAAAACAAATTAGTTCATTTCCGGTGATTGAACCCGTGCCCTGCTGCCCGCATGGCCAATTTAATATGTTGCTCTTTCCCTGCAAACAACGGATTTGACGTTATTTCTTCTCTCTGGTGAACACGGCAGCAATTATTTCCTTTAGCTGGCCCTTTCACACTACCATTCACATTTTTTTGTGCCGGTCCATTCAGCTGTGTAGAAGACGCTTGATTGTTAGATTTAACGCACTGCAGCCATTTCCCAGTCTGGGAGCTCAAGTCATTCATCTTGTCGAGTGCAGGTGAGCACACACAAAATATAATGTGCACAACAGACATTTTTTTTTCCCCTCCAACAATGATTGCTGGAATGTGGAGGTATCCGAGTTGAGAATATGAGAGAGATTGAGGGAGAAAGAACAAGGTGCGCGACAAAGTACACAGTTGATGGCTTCGGAAATGGACTAAAGTTCCTTGGTCTTGGAGAGAAAATATGAAACACTGACCTTTGACGGTGACACTTCTCACGAAATGATATTGCTGAGGATCCAGAAGTTGAATGAAGAGCGTGACGCTGCAATTGCAATTTATCCCAGGTGAAAATATAACCAAATAGAGCACCGAAAAGATGATGGGAACAGATAGGCTGAAGGCTAGATTACCTCTGGGTTCACCTGAGGTGCTTCTCTTGATTTGGCCGTGACTTTGAAGCTTTGGTGTGGGTAGTGATTGTTTATTGGAGCTGGCAGAGAGGATGCGACAGCCCAAAAAGCATCATGGCAAACACCCTGGGAAAAAAAGAGACCATAACGATCATCCTGGCACATATAAAAGGCTCATATAAACATGCATCTGATCATATTTCAACTCTTTATTGGACTTGGTTTCAGTGTCTACAGGAAGAGGAAAGTCTTTATTATTGTAAGTAGATAACATAATATGTTTATTGGGGTGTGGGAGCTATTTGTACAAACACATTTTTATATTCATTTCAAATCATGTATTAATATTTTGGCACAGAGAAACGTGATTAGCGCATCTACCTCACAGTCAAGAGGGTTTAGGTTTAGAACCTTAGCTCAGAAAACTCTGAGTCTAACTTCTCTAACTCTTGGAAGTAATAACAAGAATAAGAAACAGTAATCTCCTAAAGCATTTTAACAGGGAACTCAAATAATGGAGGCCATGATGATGAATGTTGTTTCCAAGGGGTAGAATGTAAAGGATAACAAGAGGACCCAGCACAAAGCCAAGATGGACGCCTTGGGACATAGGAGCAGGACACATGGTGCAGTTTTTGATATGGAAAAAATAGCTGTTGGTCGGGGGGGGCTCACTCCTGTTACTACTGTCTCCTCTGGCCTCACGATCCACAAAGTGCCGTCGAACTAACATTACATGCAGTCGTAACACGTTTTATTTTATTTTAATATATATATATATATATATATATATATATTTTTTAATACATTTTCTTGAAAACTTCTTGGGTGGTGGCCAGTTTACTTGGGTGGTGCACCCAACTATTAACATGGTGTGGGAAACACTGCTAAACTACTATGGGGGGAAAAAAAGAAGAGAAATTGAGAAGAAGCCAAATACTTTTTCAGGGCACAGCAAAGTATTTCCAAATGGGGCTACACTTGCTTAACTAAAATGTTTTGCTGCTTCCAATCTTGAGAGAGACAAGTAAGGTGAATCGGCGACTGGTGAAATTATAATAATTAAATAATCAAACAATTATGCACAAACGATGATACATATAGGAAACAGGAAAGTTGTGTGCTGCCAGTGCTCAGTATAATGAGCGATATCAGAAGATGTGAAGGCAGGTGAATAACAGGTGGGTGGAAGCAACGGGGAATTGCGCTACTTTCATCTACAACTCCTCAGAAACGAACTGCTTCAGTTCAGTGCAGAGTCACATGAATATCTTCGCCGAATTGGTCTGATAACATCAACCAATGGAATAGATGTTCGTTTTTGCATCATAACGGTTGAGATCCATTTTCAAAAGTTTGCATTTCCTTCCTTTGGTCCTTCCTCGGGTCTCCTGACGGCCTCACGACTCTGGCTGGAAGTGTTCGGTTTAGGTGAACGGTATGGGATTTTTTAATAGGTTTTAGGTGAACTAATGAAAACACACACACTCGCACGCACATACACATACAAAAAAAAAAAAAAAGAGAGCAATGATGATGACATGTCAAATCCGTAAAATTACCGAATGAACAATACTGAGCTCTCCAGAGGAAAAAAAAAACAAGTTGCATTTTCAGTCTCCAAACCCTCGAGGGCGTGTTAAGCATTTGTCAGGGAAATGAGAGACAAGGTTACCTTTGTAAGCATTACATCAAAAGGCACCTCTTCCACCCACCATGAAGATACAAAGGCTACCGAGCAGTTAATGCACAAGTCACTTCATTGCCATGAATCACGTCACTTCAACGTGTCCTTATAATGGCAATTAGAAGTCCATTTCAGACCATTTTCACAAAAGAAGACAATGATATATCGCACCTCATAGCAGGGACCAAGGCAAGCATCATCTTCCATTAGCGAGCTTTGGCCCATCCCACAACCCTTCATGGCAGAATGTAACATATCTATTCTGCAAACCTCATCTGGCAGGGAAAGCCTCTAAATCTTGTTATAAGCTCAGAGAGGAACGTGGCACACCATTTATACACGCTGCATATAAGCCCTGCGGATGGAAAAGGAATTACTGCTGCTTGCTGTTGCCTCAGAAAAAGAAAACAGCTTTAATTGTCACACTCTTGCTCATTTGTGTGTGTGTGTGTGTGTCCCTTGACACTGACCAAAGAAACATTAAATATCAAGTCAATTGATTGTCATAATGTTTCCTGTAGATTTATACGTTGATATAAAAAAAAAAACCGGTAACGTATGCACTGTCTATTGTGAACGTACTACTTCTCCCTGTCATTGTGCGTGCCGCTCAGACGAAGAGCGTAACGAACGGGCTTGGGCTGAGCCCTCACTCACTCACAGCTCCTATGAGGGTTACTTTTCTCTGCCTTTGATTCCACTTCTTCAATCTAAAAGGAGTGGGTGATGATTGAAGAGTATTCCAAAGACACACTGCATGCAACAATACATCTGTATATAAAACAACATGCTGTTTTCATATCATCAATCTTGGATTAATTAAGCATTATTGTGAATTCTGTTAAACACGATACTGGTATGCCGTTTAATTGATTTACGGCTTGGCAATGCTGCCCTTCAGTGGCAGCTGACTAGAAGCACTTTTTTTTAAGGGGACAATACAAAGATGAGAAACAGACAGTGATACAATGACAGTCTGAACAAAATGAACCGCAATACATTACTCCAGAGACTGCAGCATTCTTAAAGTAATCAACTCCATGCTGAGAAAATCTCCCAGACATGGAGCAGCTTTTCATCTCGCATCATCATATTCCTATTTTTCTTCAAAACACACAATTACTCTGTGTCTGCCGTGTAATTCGATAGAACATATTGTTTCATGGTTCAGTCCAAATGACATAAATATTTTTGCAACAGTTTCCAGAGAAGTAACCCACAACGGTGATCCATCAAGGCCAAAAATGTAGTGCAATGGTTTGTGAAGTCATGGATGAACAAGTATGGAGTGCCTCTCGTGTCAAAAATCTAAACCACTACATTTGACAAGAACAAAGCTGCTTTAGGTGGTAAAAAAACGACATATTAAATCAAGTCAAAGCAATGATTTCCAGTAGGGGTGCTGTGAGAGAACATCAGAATCACTGCAAGAAATTAACCAATTTTACTAATGTGTCCAACAATTAACCATCCATCCATTCTCTGTACCAAGTTATCCTCACTTTAATATGAACATATATTTGTTCACAAGCAGAACAATTACATTATATTGGATGGTGGGAGGTACAATAAACCTGTTGCTTTTCATACAACAGAACAAGTTATGGAACCTTGTATAGCTGCATTATGTTCAATTAAGAAAATTCAGTAAATTTGTTAGTAAGTTGAAACAAGACCATCAATATTTATACTTTTTTTAATAATCATTATTATATTTGGTGGTGTACCGTGACATTCTTTATAGTGTAAAACGAGCGCATTGCAATAAAGGTTGTGAAACATTAAGTTAAAGCAGTAATAGGATATTTAAATGATGGGGGGGGGGGTGTCCTCCAGAGCCCCTAGCCAGCCTGTTTTCCATGTCTCCCTGAATCTGAATCTAATGATCAGCTCATCAGCAAGCTTTGTAGAAGCCTGATAACGATCCTGATCATGAATCAGGTGTGTTAGTGGAGAGAATCATGGAAAACGGGGGCTCTCGAGGACCGAACTTGGGCACCCCTGTAATAGACCATTCACTCCTTTAAATGTGATTTATGCCATTTGGTGGTGAATGGTGATATTACAATTTAAAACTATATCCGCCGGATATTCACGGGGGATAGGGACAGGGACAGCCCACAAATAATGAAAATTAGTATAATTGACCCCATTGAAATGCATTAAAGAAAAAATAAAGAAAAACGTTTTCTTTTAAATGCTGATAATTTTCTGTGTGTGTAAAAATATTGAAAAAATATAGCCGCAAAAAGGTGAATCAGTGGGTGCCTCACCATTGGGTCCACTGTAACAGATGAAGCAAATTCATAATCCCCCACCCAAAAAATAAATAAAAAAATCCCATTAGTCACACATGTCCAGTGGTTTGGCTTGGTTCCACATACCACCCACACACGATAACACAAAACAAGGTGTCAAAAATGATAAATAGCACGTTAAAAGTCTGGACAAACAACATGCATGGCATCAGTTACCGCTCTAGTGTGTTCACACTCATGTAATAGACAATAAAACAAGAATGAGGTCGCTAATATTTTTTCCATGTCACAATGAATAACAAGTGGGTATTATTCTCACAGCATGTAATCAGTCCCACTCGTTGCAGTACCGCAATAAATCCGTTTGATGTCGCCCTATCACTGCCTCTGATGCTCCCGGGTTTCCAACCTCTTTGCCCGATCTATAAACCAATCAGAGATGAGGGGGCGGGTCCTAATGTGTCACTCCAGATACTGGAAGAAGTTTGCACCGACCTGCCGCCGCTGCTGCTTCACCACTTATGAGTCTCCACGTAAATAAATAGCTGCGGCTGACTATGCCGAGTTAAAGAGCATCTTACTCGCGCCCCCTGTCCAAAAGATGACACGCAATGTACTGCCCGTGGATGGTTTCACGGGGAAAGCGATGCCCAGAGGTGAGCCCTGTGCGTGTAGCGCCAACTGCCGGAGTCGGAGCAGCAGTGTCGTCTTCCTCGGATTATTCCTCCTGTCACTCTCCCTGCACGCGGTCACGCTTGTCTGTTACTTGGACCTGCGCTCCGAGGTCAAAAGGGAAATAATCCACCAGAAGCGGGACTCCATGTTGACACTAGCGGGGAGCGACTCGGGCAACGCGGCATCTGCGGTATTCCCTCCCGGCCCCCTGCGGTTCGAACCCGGCAGCAGCCGCTCAACAGATGATCTCGAGGTAAATAAATATTAACTGGCAGACTTGATTTTTTTTTTTTTTTTTAACTATATATGAGTACACACATAGTTTAGCAGATTTTGTGTGAGCTGTCACTGGCATTTTTCTTTCTTTCTGTAAATGTTTAGGGAAAAGTATAGTCAACTTGACTTACAGGGTTTTGACAATACTGCCACAGCTTGGGAACATTGCCTATCTATACCCATCTGGACCTGTAACAGGTTCCCTTTGACTCCATTAAGTACAAATACAGATTGTATCTTGAGGGACATATAAACTCATTTACTGTGAGCATGACTGACATTCATGAGAATAAAATTCTCACTGTTTTAACTCATCTGATAGGAAACTTTAGTAAATATTGTGTCTAGAGGGCGAGGCAGAACAAGACCTCTTAAAATGTGCTGTTACTTTTTCTGTACTTTTTCAGTATCTACTAAATAATTTATATTGAACACTATCACATGATAGCATCATAAAAGTTTGCCTTTCAGTTCATTTTGTGGGATGACGGTTACAATTTGGCTGAATTCCAAATCGTTACTTTGGGGGCGTTCAACTTTGGAGGTGGTACAGCACTCTGGCTTTGTTCTTGCTGAATCAAAACACATTTCCAACACAAATGTGATGCTTTCAAAGCTCCTCCTCAGTAAATAGATTGTTGCACAAGCGCCAGGTTGGTTTTGCAATGAAGGTCAAGTCAAAGTGCTGGAGCAGGTGGTCAGCCAAATAAACATATCGCCTTCGAGCAGGTGCGTAGCCTGAGGCTTGATGTGCATTCATTGGTACTTAGATGGGCCACTTGGGACTGAAGCCAGCCTCACCTTTGGTTTACTTTATTGTCAGCAGTCGATTTGATGTTCATTATGTTGTCAGTGGCTTTAGAAACAACACTCCTCACACCATTTTACTCGCCAAGGTTCAGCAGCGAAAGGAGAAAGTTTAAGTTGTACTACACATTCTAATATCTCCATTGTTTGTGGCTGTTTGTGGCTGGCTAACTTTTTACACTGACCATTAGCCATTTCCACTGAAGCAATCCCCTTCGCTCCCGGCTGTTTTACTGGATTTTGACTGATTTTGCGAGGCCCACAGAATATTGTGTTCTACTGTTATAAAAAAAAAAAAACATGGAACCTACTAAAAGAAAGATTAGAGTCTCTTCTTTTATCAAGAAAAAAGTATATTTCTATCTGTTTCCGTTTTGCAGAAATCAGCATTAGAAAATAGCTAAATGTCATCATTATTCACAAATCTGCTTAGGTAAATCAGCTTGTTTGCAACATTGCCCTGGTTGATCTCTTATACTCTGCTGCCACCTGTTGGTCGTTTTTGGAATAACTACCATTGCTTCAACTGTTCTGTGCAGTTGAGAGGCTGCATCAAAGCCTTCTGTATGCTCTAGCATTATAAAAAAGCAAACATAAAAAAGTATAAATACGTCTTTGGGACACTTAAAACATTTAAAATAGAACGTATTTATACGTTTTTGGGAGCAAATTAGTTAAAGATCAATCATTATTTTACCAGTGTTGTTGAACCAAAGGTTAAATCACAAATTTGCAGAGTGCACACCAATCTCAAAGTACAGACATTTTTACTCAACATTAGGTATGTCTATGTTCAAGTAGGTGTTTATTTTGCAACAATTTCCTTCAAGAAAAAATAAACCGCAAAGTTGAGACTATCCAATGAACCTCCCGTGTCCTTCGCTAAATCCATTCTAGATAGGAGAGATACCCGTGGTTGAATCCGTGGAGATGGGCTTGGTATTCAGTCCAGATGGTGACGCTTCATGAGGTAAAAGACTGTAGCCCAGCTGTAAATATTTAAGCGCCCTGTGATGCTGTCCTCTCCAGATGTCTGCATTAAACAACTCTGATTACACATCCCACAGTTTACATAGTTGGAGAAACAGGAGCATGTGGCGTTTGGACGCAGCTGCCGCACTTGTTAGCTTTTGAGACTTTTCTTTGAAGAATCTTTTCTGGAGGCCGAAACATTATTCATCGGATTTTTCACTTAAGTCTTCATCAAAGGCACTTTAGCAGCGTCGCAACGATTTAAAGTGTGGATATGCAATAAGGGATGATGATGCATACTTGGGAAACTGGAGCATATTTGAGAACAAAGACATACAGTACTTTTTACATGCCAGATACAAAGTGTATTAGCTGTCGTATCACATGACATTTTCAATGTCACTTGGTAGATTTCAAACAGGTCGTCTGTTTGTTTTTTTTGTGCTAGCATCCATTTTCTCTTAATTGAACAAGTGTGAACGTGAGCATCAACGGTTGTTTCTGTCTTCTGTGATTGACTGACAACCAATCCAAGGTGTACTTCACCTCATGTGCAAAGTTTGCCGAGGAAGGTTGTCAGTTACCCACGACCCCAATGAGCAGAAGCAGTATGGAAAATGTAGGGACGGATTTATAACCAGGAATTGGGGAATCCATGTCAAGAAGGTAAAAACCCTGCCACAGATTGGCGTTAGCGTGAAAAGATGCTTCTGCTCAACTGGCAGGTAGATAAGATCATCTCCACTTGTTCTGTAGAAGCACTTTGCAGAATAGTGACCATTCTAACATGTCACAACAACTTTATATATTGCTACGCCTTTCATCTCGAACAACCACT
This sequence comes from Vanacampus margaritifer, assembly GCF_051991255.1. Lineage (NCBI taxonomy): Eukaryota > Metazoa > Chordata > Actinopteri > Syngnathiformes > Syngnathidae > Vanacampus > Vanacampus margaritifer. Next base: position 21,641,050 of record NC_135441.1, on the reverse strand, counting down.
ATGTCACTCTACTGATCATCTCTCAATCCATCCGGTTTCTAGACCACCTGTCCTCGTGAGGGTCAGGGGTGAGCTGCAGCCGAGCCCAGCTGACTTTGGGCAAGAGGCGGGTATACCCTGAATGAGTCACTAGGCAATCTCAGGGCCTTTGCTGGTCATGTCGTTGCTTAAACCACAAGCCACATAAAAGAGTTTTCCCGATCAGACCACGGCTTGTTCAATGTTTCGTCATCTTCTCAAACATTTGTAAATTGTTTGCTCTTTTTTTTTTTTGCCTTTATCTCAGTCATGAGATATCTCTTATTTTATCGGATCGTTCCACTAGAACAAAATCAGAAATTATATTTTAACAGGAAAGCTGATTGCTTTTCAGATTTTGAATAGATCCTCTATTTATCGATGTTGGTCATGCGGTTGAATTCAGAATAAAGATTATACACATGATCCAACTTGTTTCATACTAAGAGCAGATGATTTTGGTCACGTGATATCACTATGAACACAAACACCGCCCTCCCTTCAAACAGACACAGGTACCCTTAGTGTGCCCTCCAATAACATAGTAAATCCCAGCTGTCTAGCAGACCTGCCCGACTCAGAACATTAAAACGTTTTTCCAGGCTGCGTCTTGCTCTAAAGTTTGGAGATAGGTGTGATGCAATTTTAACTTAAAAAGAATGCAAGTATTTTTACATCATGCCCCTCTCACTCTTGTAATCCCATTTATTGTGTTTTAAGGGCATTGAGTTGTCTAAGAGTGTTAGGAATGAGACTTTTGCATACCTTACAACAATTGTATGAATTTTATTTTCTGCTCAGATGTTTGCCTTTAAAGTCCTGCACAAAACAGATGTTGAAACATCTGGAGTCCTGTTAACAGCTATCAAAAAGTCAGCTTGATGGGGCACCAAGTCCAGCGTACATGCTGTGGCAGCACCCGGGTGGGCTGTCACCAGCATCTAATTTACTGTAGAACGGAGCCTCCAATATCAGGGATTAATCAGGAGACTCGTAAAAGCACTCGGCTTCTTACATGAAGCTGCAACCTTGTGGGAAAGATGGTAGCCGTAGTGTCGATTTGTGTAACATTAGGACGGCTTTCATAGCTTCCTTTGTGTACATTTGTCCATCTACTTTTTGTGGGCACGGTGAGAGGTGTGGGGGGGGGGGACTGCAACCAACTATGCAAGACCCTTTTTCCCAATGAAGAATTTCAGACACATCACATATTAATCTGACTCAGGACCAATTCAAAACGTGCTTAATCTGGAGTGTGTACCCCTGCTTTAACATCCCCTTGGGACATTTGTTGTCAGAATTTGCAAATGATGTTGCACATTTGACCTGTTGGCCTCACTGCTAGAATTACCTGAGGTTTGAGCACTCATGAGAAACCCTCATATGAGTCGGGAACACAAAAATCGTCACCACTTGACGGGCACCCACTAGTTTTCACTGAGCATCTTGTGTCTTAAAAAATATCCCTCAGTTTTACCTTGACTTTTCAACTGCAATTTTGTGGTTGAATTTCTCCACTATTCTGCAGTTTTGGATAATTACCGGTGCCCCTAGAATTCCACATTAGGGCATCATGAGTGAGACCACATTGAGGGCATTGTGGTTTAATAGTTGTGTTTCCCTCTGATAACCATTTAAAAATGTTTATGAATTCCAGTAGTTTGGAGTGGATAAATGAAGGGGAAACTTACTCTGTGTTTATAAAAAAATCTTGTGATCATAAAATTACACATCCCCAGGGTGATTGAAATTTAGTCATATCCTCACAGAACAACGGGGAATCGTGTCTTTGACCCACACCAGCAGCCCCATCTCTTTGAAGATTTGAAAGCCCTCTAATTATTAGCATTTTCTCCCTGGGTTGAAAAAAAGAATGGTTTACTCAATAGTTGGCACTTGGCGTACATACCAACACATTGTCTTCCCGATTTACTGTAACGTTGCATTCCTTTGAAGAGTACGAAGGCTATAAATGTTCTAATGAAGTTGTTCTCCTGAAATCATTTCATGTTACTTTATCTAAAACACCAGTTTTACCTAAGTAGCAGCCTGGCAGATACTGTAGCTTGTTTGCTTTTTTGGCATTCGGCTGCAGTTTTATCTCGGGCCAAAACCTGCATGTGGAATGATGATGTTTGGCTGTCAGAACAGACGAAAGTTTAATGCCATATGCCTGAACATACACCCACAATTCTTTGAGAGGTAACAGGCGCTTGTGCCAACAGCTGTAGCGGAGCTGTGGAGACACCTGCACACCAAATGAAACGCAAACATCTGGAGGTCTGTGTGACGATAAACCATAGTAGCCACACTCTCCCCCCATCAGCTTGAAATCCTCAGAAGGTCAGACATGTATATCAGCTTGTCAAGATAGAGATTCCTTGTTAGGGTCCCTGTCAGAAGGAACAGGGGAGGATTCTTATATAGATTTCACAGGTTTACTTTCAGTTCTGTACTATGGTGCCACAAAATGTCTTTTTTTTTTTTTGGTTTGCTTGTTTGTTTGATTCAATCAATTAGCTCAGCCTTATGCTTAGGGCACCGATTAGTGACAGTTTTAATCACTAATTTGAAAGGATTATTTTAACAATTATTCAATTAATTGTTGCATCTCTATTTGTGTTTGTATCAATGAAGTTAGGTCGTGTAGTTGTTGTTAAAAGCGTTGAGTGCTTTATTGTTTTCCCTGTGATGTCGAACAGCAGAGGGCGCAATTTAATTCAAGTCCAGCTAAAAGTGTATGCATTTGACTGATAAGTATTTTCTATTTCTGCTTTTTGTTTATATTGTGAAAAAAATAATAATGTCAGGGTGTTTCAATGAGAGCGTTGGATTTTGACTTTGTTCTCGGGAAAAAATGGTTATGAGATGTAATCTGTTTTACTGTGGACCTAATTAGACTAACTAATCCATAAATGTATTGGTTAACAGTTGCAAAGCATTAGCATCGTACTGTTAGGAAAAAGATTCCTAATCTTTCCTGCCCAACTGCATACTTGTGCAAAGATAAGAAAGTCATATTCTATCGTATATATATATATACACATATATAGACACAAGTACAAGAAAACGAATATAAATTGTCAACAAACAACAGTAAATGTATGATCCACTATCAGCAATGACATTGTTTTCTACCTTTAAGCTTCTCATGGAATTATGAATAACGTGAAGTGGCCAAAAACAACGGGCTCTGTCATTAAACATTCTCAGAAAGGAGGACCACATTGCTGGTAAATTTTGAAGGACCCGGAAATTCCTTTGGCAGGATTCAATTAAATAGCGTCATCCTTGAAATCAATCCGTTTGAGGATCCTTTCCTTGACATTGACATGCATCATTTAACTACTGTGAGGTGCTTCTCTGTTTTCGTATTATGGTGTTTTCAGTCTGCAGAAAACCACATGGAAGTTCTTCCAGCTTGGAGGACACATTTCTCTTCGTTGGGGATTGTGTTAACTTGAGTTATGTTCACTTCACTGAAAGCCAAATGACTAAACGATACAGAGTTATGTACAGCCTTTTGAACTAAGTTAAGATACTGCACGTGTCCCGGCTTTGAGGATGTCCATTGCATTAGCCTCCAAGCAGATGTTTAGTCTCTAAGTCTTGGACCACCATTTATGCTGACTGAACTCTTGGTTGATCAATGGGTGGTCTTGTTGTGTTTCCAGTGTGACACCACTTTCACTTCTTTAACTCTTTACTTTTATACTGATTGTGCTGCAGCTGCTCAATCTGTAAAGACTCAACTCTTTACGCTTTGGGAACAGAAGGTGGAAGGTTTAAGACTCACTATGGACCTAGAAAGACAATTTATAGAGCAAAAGACTTGCTACTGATCCAAAAAAATCTGGAAAGTGAAAGTGCTTCTGAACATTCCTATTGAGTTCATTGTTGTCTTCTTGGTCTGTAATGATGCAATGAACCAAAGTTCCAAAACTTGAAACATTCCGCTGCCATAGTTGATTTTGTCTTAAAGTATCAACACTCAGGTCAGCATGTCATCTAGAGTTCACTTGACTGTAGGTCGAGTAGACACAGTCAAAGTGCAACGCAAGGCATGCTCCTGAGAACTCACTCCCCAATGGCGTTCTTTTTTCTTTCTTTTTTTTTTAAATAAATAAAACACAAACTCACAACAACTACGTCAGTCCTTTCATTGACTCACATTAGCCCATTCACGCTATAACTGTGCAGGGATGGGACCAGGTGTCACATGAATGGGTAGTGATTCTCAGACTAAACACAATTCATGTCCTCCTTTTGTAAATGAGCGTGAGTTTCACAGTGTTCGTGACGAAGCGGATGTGCAGAGCGTCTACACATAGACAAAGGTGGCTTCAGTTACAGGATAGGTTACAGACCCAGTGGGATAACACAATAACTTGGCAGGACACGAATGTTCTTGCTCCCACATCTTTTCACCACAAACTAACGTTCCGGCCTGCTCATGTCTTTTAATGGTGTTGGAAAAACACTGCTCAATTGTAACCATCATCAATCATTATCTTGTAAATACAGAACATAAGGCGCAGTGCTATTTTAGAATAAAATGGTGTCTGTATAAATAAAAGTGCAGGGAATAATTGGTACCTATTTTTCCTTTCCTAGGGACAATTACTACACAGGAATAGAGACATCCTTGCCACAGAAGATAACAGAGGCATAACTCAAAGGGAGAAAAGAAGTCCCGGCAAGCAGCCAGAAACAGGTATGTGGTATTCCACCGTTTTTATGTTAGGCTTGGTTATTTTTCAGTTATAGTTTCCAAAAACTTCAATGAATCGTAGGAAAAAAAAACGGCAAATGCACCTGCAGCCTTTTTGAGCTGGCAAGATGTTTTTTTGACAGATAAATGTGTCCTCTAATTTAATGTTCCTTTGGAGGTGGTTCAGTAGTGTCAATAAGAGGCTGATGTACAGATTTAAGGCCTTTAAATATTAAAAACAGATTGTTAGTGGTTCTCACATTTGGTTGACTTTTTTAATACTTAAATCTGCTGATCCACGTTTGGTATTATGCAGCATGCAAGAAAACTGAATGGGATTGATTATTACTTGGATGCAAGCAAGGATAGATTTCACCACACAGAAAAACATCTGTTGATTTCCCCCTTTTTTTTTTTTTTTTAAATATCATATCCCTGAGACATCTTTTTGAGATTTCCATTGAGCAAATAGACTTCATATTATCGATCAATCTCCACTTTCAGTAAATAGGATATTGTAAAACGCATGGTTTTGAAGATTATGCACTTTTTCAATCAACCATGCAATCATTTAAAAAGGCGGTCATCATCTGAGACTGGTGGCTTTCATAAATCTGGTGGAACTGATTCATCATAATCGATGGCTAGACAGCAAACCACATGGGCGGATATGTTTGAATTAGCTTTAGTATCTTTTTTTTTTGTTTTTGTTTAGAATGTTAGTTATGCAAAAAAAAAAAAAAAAAAAAAGCAAACCCTTTGAAGTTTCATGAGAGAAAGCAACAAGTGCTACATGATCACAAAGCATTCCGACGTCTGTGGCGTGACACTGAATACTTGGGAGGAGGGGAGTTGGTGATTGTGTTTAATTTAGAAGAAAAAAAACTCACCTTTGAGACTTTATACATAAATCAGTAAAGTCCCGAGCCTCTAAACACTAATCATTCCCAGCTCTCTCCGCTGCTCATACTATACGGACAAAGGCATTTCTAATCCCAGCCTTAGATGTGTGTTTTGTGTATGTGTGTGCGTCAGTGTGTGTTCTCTGCCCTCCTAACGGGCACCAGATTTCAGATAGGGCTGCTCGTTAAGAAAAATCTATGCGGATGCATCCAGTCATGTAGCCAGAGGAGAAATTCTGGCCATATGTTCACAGGGGACTCAAACTGTGAGGTTTTAAGGTTAAATGGCCTTTGTAGTTGTAATGACATGGTAAACACAAGAGCAGCGAGACGGCCTTTTGGAAATAATTCTTAATCTGTGCGTACAAAAAAAAAAAAAAGAATGCTAACGGTAGGCTCACGCACTGACATGGATGCCCCACCGTCGTCTTCCCGCACACATATGCGCATGGCCGTAAAATAAAGACACATAAACTCACATGCACATTCACACACTTTCATCTGCATTCTCCATCTGGGCTTAATTCAAAGAAAAGGATTTTGGCAGGATAAAGTATCTCTCTAATGATCTTCTCCAGTTCCACTGCCTGTGAATGCTTAAGGCACTTGTTCATACAGATGAGGTGAAACCACATTTACAAATTGCTACACTAGACAAACCCACAGGACTAACTTCAGAGCTCAGTGCCCAATGTGTCAGCATGGAGAGAATACCTACACGGAATAAACTGAACTCGTGAGATGGAATTTAAGATAATGATTGGTACAAAGTGGACTCAAGAGCAATCATTTTGTTTTTCTTTTCTTCCAGAATCGACAGGGAAAGAGAAAAGGAAAGAGAAGAAAAAAGGTAATCAAATATTCTGATCGTTTGTCTATGAGAATGCTCAGTCATCTGGATTATCTAAGGAGGGTTCAACTGAGGGAGACAAGAATATAGATCCAGTTTCAGTCATCAAAGTCGCAGTAATCAGCAAGTTCAAAGACAAAATCTTCAGTCACCAAGAAGTCGAGTTACTTTTGTTTCGACTTCTGTGGCTGCAGATCGTTATTTCGATCGTAGCTGGTTTCCAATACTAACCGCATTCCTAAAACTCAGTAATCCAGATTCCACACACCATTTATGAATCCCTCAATCAATGTCTACCTTGCTTTAAAGTTGACCGTTGGGCCTTTCAGATCATCACTGTCGAATAATTCACTTGCACGATTTGCCAACCACTTTGCATTTTATCTTCTTAGGAAAGAAAAGATCAGTGCCAGGTCCACCTGGTCCTCCCGGCCCCCCAGGCCCCCAGGGCCCACCGGGAATCCCTGGAATCCCGGGGATCCCAGGAAGCAATGCCGTGGGTCCTGCAGGACCTCCCGGACCCCCTGGGCCACAGGGGCCTCCAGGCGCTCAAGGCCCCGCAGGTACCAAATACAAAATAGAAAATGAGTGGATACTATGCTACAATAGCCCAAACTCGAGTCTTGGGGCCCGTTCTTGGATTACACAGCATGAGCCTACATGTAGCTGTGTTCCCACGCTTGGAGGAGGCTCAAGTTGTCAAAATGAATAAACTCATCGCCTTAACAGTGAGATTTTCTAATGCAGGGTGTCAAACATTGTGTGGGATTGCAGAGATCTTTTTGTAGTCTACGGCGTTGCTTGTTTTGATTGAGTCACAATGGTGTCAGATTTTCCTACGTTGCAGTGGTATGGGCCAAAATCCCATCATGTCTCTCTTTTTGTTACAGGAGTTCCTGATCGGACAAAAACAAAAGAATTCCAGGTAGTGTGTGTCACCTACAAAAACAGTCACAGTACACGCCATACAAGAACACTGATATCAATGCCTGTGCATCCTTGTCAATGACATGGCATGTTCACTCTTTAGCCTGCGGTGGTCCATTTGCAAGGACAGGAAACGACCATCCAAGTGAGAGAAGGTGGGTTATCTGTTGTTGTAGTTGACGTGTTTCTAATATGTAGACTCTCTCATCGTTACATATCTTTCTGAATGATGTCAGCGGCAATCCAAACAGAACATTATCTTCGCATGTCTATCTCGACTCACTCATTACGCTCTTTTTTTACAAAGTAGTTCAAGGTGACGACCAGTCTTAACCTTTGCCTTTTCCTGGTTTGCTGTGATATGTTTAGACCTTTCTGAAGGCATCCTCAGGAACTGGAAGATGGTGTCCATACACCACCGTGTGTTTAAAATGCACTCTCGCTCTGGAGAGCTAGAGGTGCTGTTGGACGGTGTCTACTTCATATATAGTCAGGTAGAAGTGAGTACGGTCCTTGACGTAACTCTTGTAATTCAATGGTCATTTTAATATCCAAATCCTGTTTCCTTCTCTTAGTCATAAATTTTGAAATCTTGAAACCTACTTTTGTTCTTCCATCCATGTCTAAATGTAATTTTTTTTTTTAATGGAAGCCCATGTCAGCTACTCAACTATCCAAATGTTTCAGCTGGACACAATATATCTCGTTTGGGCGAGCCTTCAGTCTTTCATAAATTTTCTCTCTCTGCATTTCACCAGGTGTACTACCTCAACTTCACAGACATCGCCAGCTACGAGGTGATGGTAGACTCCAAACCGTTTCTCCGCTGCACCTGCAGCATTGAGACAGGCCAGCGCAAGTTCAACACCTGCTACACAGCTGGGGTGAGCCTGCTTCGTGCTGGCCAGAGAATATCTATCCGCATAGTATATGAGGACACGCTCATCAGTATGACCAACCACACCACTTTCCTGGGAAGTATCAGACTTGGAGAGATGCCATCTGCTGGACAGAACTGATAACTACTATAATCAGCCCTCTTATTGCAAGGGTGTCTGGATTTAAAGAAAAGGTTAGATCTGTGTCTTGAAACTTCCAGTCTTAAGAGCCCAGTGAGATGTGCTAGGACGACACTGAAACCCTGTGTGGTGATAAAGTTGAGGATCACTCAAGCTCACTTTCACAGCCCGGTAGAAAACAGGACGCGATGGACTGTTCTGCTTGTGCTTCCACTGATTCAGTGCTATTGGCCTTGATGAGCTGAATGTCTGTTTGCTCATCAAACAAATGTCACTATTTATAGTCGCCAGCCTCTCTGGCTCTCTTAATAACAAGGAAGGATACTGCTCAGACAGGTATTTTAAAATAATGAAATACTGTTGAAGGGTAATCTTGCATCTCCAAAAAGCACCAGCAATTACAAATTGTCATATTGTGATTTATTTGTACACTACTTAATTTAACTATATTATTACCTACTTGTGGTTTGCCATAAAGAGCAATAGATTCAAGCGCTAAAGCCCGTATTTTACCGAGCGGCAATGGCTTTGCCAAGGTAGCCGATGTCTGGTTCCTTCAAGATTGCAAAGCGCCATAAAGACGTTGGACATCTTCTGTTTGCAACCCTCAAAACGTTTTGTGAACGTCTTTGCGACCGTTTGTAACATTGAACGAAACCTGACGCAAACCTTCACCGCTCAGTGAGCTACGGGCTTAAAGTAAAAAAAAAAAAAGGGTGAGAAAATCCAAGCAACTGGAGTCAAGAAGTATTCAGAGCATCAGCACTATTTTTTGCGCACATTTTGCACTACAATATCCCTGCAGAATATCAGTGGTTTGTGACAGTGCTATTGTTGAGTTACCGTATGAATGCATACACGTGGAAAAAAATTTGTTTATACGTCTGTGTACATACTGTATATAAAAATGGGATATACTTTTGTAAATTGAGCTGATTGATGGATTAAAATGTTTTGTTCTGTCTAAATGTATGTCATTTATGCTTGAATAGCCTGTGGTTACTGATTCTTAAGTTTTTCTATTTTCTTTCATGTGGAACTCATCTGTTACGAGCCTTTAAGTGATGTTCTGAGAGAGCCCATTGTCTTTATCCCTAAGGATAGTGTTCACCTTAGCAACATTTTTGAAACACATTTATGAGCAAGTATCTATGTTAGCTGTATGACTTCCTCCATTGGAGATATAATTTAACATTACATTGAGGTTTTTTTTGGGTACACCGTTCCAGTGTTTGTAGAATAAAATATATTTTGCTCTCCAACAGTAAATGAAACCATCCCACTGTATGTGGTAAAAGGTGAAAGAGCATATTGTCAATATAATACAATAAGCAAAAAGTATTCTAGGTCAAGATGGATGTTGTACTACTGAGAGTTAAATCATTAGTGACGACCCAGACAGTGAGGTTAACAAAATGTTCTCTTCATGCTTTATTTTCCTTGGAAATTAATGCTGTCCAAACTACTCTATGACTCTGTAATATGCCCAGAGGGTAAATCAAGATAATACAGAGCATGTGATCTGTTTCTAATAGCTGAGCCATAAATGCATTAGAGAAACTAATAGAAATGGCAATATAGTTATTTGCGGGGGGGAAATAAAGATAATACCCCACCATAACTCGAAGTATCATTTATAAAATATGTAAAGATAGGGGCCTCACAACAATAGTGAGGAGTTCAACAGTCACTTGTACTACTTGCAACAGATAAGCAATGTAAGTCAAAAGAAGTCTCCCTTAACAGTTGGATGAAGAATCAAAGTTTCACATTTGTATTTGATAGCGGTTCTTGGGAACTCTCAAACTGTGGTCCAAAGAGGTGTCAGTGCAAGTGAAAAGGCTCATTTAGCAGTGAAACTGACCCAAAATAAGCAGAAATCTGAGGAGACCAAATCTATAATCTGGAAAGAATGCACTGGCCAGCATAATAACACAAAAAGATCTGGAAGACCACTGAAGACAACTTAAGTGTCAAGTGGATGATCACACAACTCTCTCCTTAGATGGAAACATTTCACAGTAACTAAACAAGTCGGGTGTTCTACCGAGACGCTTGGTGTATCATCGTCAAACTCTGCAAAAATAGATGCCTGAGGGTGAACATGAGGTCAAAATCACACTCAAAAACAGTTCTACCGTGCCGGCATGAGTGTGATCTGGGTATCTGTGTTATATATAATGGATTATGTTGAATTCCCCCTTAAGGGGTTTTAACCCTTCCATCAATCTATTTTGGATTTTCTTTTAGTTCATTATAGCTGTGGGTGAGTTGGAGCCTATCCCAGCTGACTTTGAGCGAGAGGCAGGGTGATCGCTAACAAATCGCAGCGCACATATAGAAACACAATCATTCCCACTCACATTCAAACCTAAGGACAATTTGGAGGTCTCAAATTCAATTTATTTGGTTGGTCACTGGAGATAGAGTCTGGGTGTGTCTGGGTCGCATCAAATGTTCCACAAAAAAGGGGCTTAAGTATTTTAAAAAGTACAGCTAATCCAACCTTCTCAGTTTTAATTATTAACAGTTCCAAACATTAACGGTTCCTCAAAAAAATAAAACTGTTAACTCTTTGACTGCCAAAAACGTTAAATAACGTTTAGTAAAATCCTATGGAGGAGTGCCAAAGACGTTAAAAGACGTTTGTTTCAAAACATAGGTGAAACTAACCATTTTCTATTGTTGATTACTCAAAAACGGAATAAGGTAGAAACAAACTTTTTTTTCTGATGAAAGATGAGAGTCCAATCTTTCATTTGGTAGTATGTGTGTTTCCATAGTCCAAACACATAATTTTCTGTGGACCTTGAAAGATCAGTCAAAAGATCAGTCAAAATGCTTAAATCGGCTGGCACCCGCGGGATCCCTTTTCTGAAAATGTCTGGCAGTCAAAGAGTTAAGCTTTCGTTTTGATATGGCAAATAAATGAAGATAAAGTTGAAGCCTGTTTGCAGGATGCGGGAAGTGGAGCTGTTTGAGATGATAACAAACGGGCGACAGGAGCAGGAAACTGGCTGCCTCTGAGATCCAAATCAAAATAAATTAAATGCCAACCTCGGTTTTAGTAGTCATACGACTCATACTAATTTAAAGAAATTACTTGAGTTTAAAAATATTATTTTTTCTAGCTCTCTTAGTGCATATGTGCCGCATCTTTGTTTACATCTGCTAACACCTCAGCCTGTTTAAGCATGTCTCTTTACACCTCGACTGTGCTTCCTTCCATCCACCTCCACACTGCTTGCTTGTTCTTATCTGGACAATTTTAAAAATATTTTCTAATTTGCCCATTCAAGAATACGGAAAGCATATACATTCATAATTCTTTACAAATAAAACTAACTAGCAAATAAAGTGGGCTAATACAAAATGTTGTAAACTGCTTCAGTAAGGTTAAAATATTGCTTATGCATGGGTCCACTATAATGGGTCCAACATGCCATAAAAACATGATCACTTCAATGTGTAAAAGGCCATTTTAGACATAACAGTTATCCACTCTGCATGCATTAATTTTCTAAAAATAGCCTATCTAGTGTCCACAGCTGTTTCCCTTCTTTTATGAAGCGTGGCAGTAAAAAGGGTGTGTAAGAGGATGACAGTAGCAGTGGAACAGCAGAGGAAACATGGTGAAGCACATGCTTGCTAATCTCCTACTACTATGGTCACTAGGCCATCAGCTTCAAACTGGGAAAATGGATGATGGTCCAAAGGTAGGCTCAAAGAGAGGGAAATCATTAAACTCCTCACGATATCTATTCATATAAATTTCTTCTGTGATCTTAAAAGTATGCCCTGATGATGATTAATGTTTCATTTCAAGGCGCAATCTTGGAGAAACCAGAACCTTGATTCCATCCCTCTGGATTTGGACGTACGACTGAGAAGCCTCGACCTATCCAATAATGTCATCAGGCGGTTATGCAAACTTGATTTGCCATACTTGGAGCAGCTGGACTTGAGCAGCAACCAGCTGGAGCTCATCTCTGAGGGAGCTCTCGGAGACCTGGCTCTGCTTGAGAAGCTGAATTTGTCTATGAATGCGCTGAACAACAACCTGGGCAAAAACAGCAAATGCCTACAATCCGTTGGTGGACTGAAGAGTTTGGACATATCACTGAACAGTTTGGGGTATGAAGCGATGAAACTGTATCTACGAAACAAATCTTCTCTTGAGCAACTCAAGATGAGTGGGAATTCTTTAACGTGGCTCGCGCAGTATTTGTTCAAAGAGAATGAAAACCTAAGGAGCATTATTATCGATGACAATCTGATATCAGCAATTGATAGCGGAACATTTGAACCGCTCGGAAAACTAGAAAATCTTAACCTGGCCAAAAATAACCTTGCTCACATCTGTGATTTTAAACTACAGAAAGTTAAATATTTAAATCTGAGTAGAAATTCCATAGAGTTCTTTGTTACCGCTGAGGATAACCACATGTACAGTCTTGAAATACTTGACCTAAGCCATAACAAACTACTTTACTTCCCAATTCTCCCAAAATTTAACCACTTGAAATACCTTTATTTAAGTCATAATCTGGTAGGCACTTTAACTTCGGAGAAATCAATGGTGTCAGAGGCTAATACCCTTTATAATGAAGTCGTCAGAAAGGGTGATTTTACAATTAGAAAAAATAAACTCCACTCAACCTGGAGAATGATGCCGCTGATCTATATTGACCTCAGCTACAACCACTTCACATCTTTTCCCCTGGAAACATTGAGCCTTCTCTCATCTTTGGAAGGGCTTGATTTCAGTTTTAACTGCGTGCAAAATCTCACATGGAATGTCCGACATGACAGTGCATCGGAATACCACAGGCAGCTCTATTTTCACTCCTTAAAGTACCTGAACATGCAAAGCAATGGACTTGTATCTGTTTCGCCGCTCTTTCTCAAGGCGCTCACACAAGTCGAGACAATAAATCTCCAAGACAACTCGGTGCAGCCTTGCGCTCCCGTGGGCCAAGTGTACAGCTCCTTATCGCCACAGCAACTTAACTTGAACTCATCCTGTGTTTCCTTTGGAAAATTAAAAAGTCTCAAACATCTGAGCCTTGAAGATAACGACATAAAGATTCTTCAGGCAAATGCATTCCAGGAAAGTTCTTTGGTGTCCCTCAACCTAGCTAGAAATCCTCACATGGTCATGCAAGTTGATTCACTGGATGACATAAAAGAAACTCTTCAGTCGTTGGCCATCAGTGAATTGAACGTGACCAATTCCGAACTGTTCTTGCCCTGCATGCCAATGCTAATGCATCTGAACATATCCAACAATAATCTAAATGTTTTACCGCAGAGTTTAAATTGCTCTCCTCTGAGAGAACTCAGCATAAGGAACAATGCCTTTGTGTCTTTGAACTACTCGTTGATTCTAGCGTTATCAGCACACCTTGATGTTTTGTATTTGAGTGGAAATCACTTTAGCTGCTGTGACAGTAATTGGCTGAGCGCTCTGAATAATTCCAGGATTAAAATGCCTGACATCACTCACACTGAATGCTTTACCGGTGACAGCAGTATCCCTATCGAAGAGTATTTGAAAAGTTCTTCGCTGTATTGTACACTTCACATGAAAGGGATTTACTTTGGACAAATCATAATAGTTGTTTTGTTTGTAACTGTATTGATAGCGGCGTTCATTATGTTCGCTCGAAAAATGTGTTGTCGAAAAACGTCATTCATAGTGTGACAAAAGTGTGCAGTGTAAAAAGATTCAAGATAAACCTGTATCAAAAATATTCTGTTTAAAGTGACAATGTCAAATTAGCAAGATGTGTATTTTTTCATGCTGTCAGAAACACGAGTGCAATGGCGGTGATCCTGCGCTGTCCAGCCACATCTACTCGGGCTGTGAAGCGTGAAAGCACTCACCGTGTTTCAGCACTCCATCCAGACCCAGCCAGCTCCCTTGCGGTTGGATCTTCCTGTCTGATAAGCCTGTTGATAAATTGACTGTGAGGAGAAGAATATACTGTATATAAGCAATTAAACAAACTCGCATCCAAACCACTAAGAAATCAAACTATGAATAGTAGAGGTGAAGTAGCAGAAGCCTTAGCAATGGATTTGACCATTAGCGCAATGCACAGGTTGTCTGGCTAGCTACTATGCATCGCCATTCAGCATTACGTTTTTTTTTGTGTGATTTTTTTCCATTTGATTTACAATCAACAGGTAAACTCGAGGGGCTGGTAAAAAAAAAAATTCTAAATGTTGGTTTCAACATGTGCAGTTAATAAACATTTTTTGGTAACAGTTTGACCACAGAACACTTCTCTTTCCATCCGACTTTTTAAACCACTTGTCCTGAGGTCGAATCTAGAACCTTGGAAGAGGTGTACAACCTTGACCGGTTGCTAGTCCATCACATTATTTCTATTTCTATATTATTTCTAAAAGGAAAATTGGTCTCAAAACCAATCAAATTGGAAGTAAAGTTACTAAGAAAAGATTGTGTTTAACCTCTGACCCTTTAAGTCCTTCTGTGCTGTATAAATAAGTGACTGTGTTGTTCCTACAACAAATCTCCCAGAAAATGCACCCTCTGTGACTAATGGTGATAAAAATTAGCAGTGTTCCGTTTTCAAATCGATGTGAAATGCTTCTTTGCGACCTAAACTGCCTAATTGCAAAAGTCCAGAATAGCATTTGTCCTGGAGCACATTGAGACCACTGGCAGAAGTAACCAAATAAGGTTAAAATAACAAATAAATGGAGTGTCATCTCCATTAAACCACTAATGACCCATTTAGTGAGGGATGGACTGGTTACAAATTAAAAGCAAACTTTTTTAAGATTATTCGAGATTATTTTACCACCTCAGTCAGCAATCCTACGCTTGTGCTTGCAGACACATGTCTCATTTTCAGTGATACTAGCGCCTTTAGTAGTGATTACAGTATTAATGGACGAAAAGTGCCAGTATGCTCTTGAGCAATAAAACAGCCCCACCCACATTTGGGGTACTTAATCAGATAGCAGCCTGACAAGTCCATGCAAAAGAGGACAGGAAAGTGATTGTATTGAATGTTGGTGTAAAATAATAGGAATGTAAGGATCAAATTATTTCAATTATTCTCAGGTGGTGATTAATGGAGCCTGGAATTCAAATCGAATCACCTGTTTGCGTGAACTGATAAACTTGTGAAGACTTGCCATCCATGCCCAATTAAACATAACTTAATACTGAATAGAATCCTGAACACAAAGAGATGCTATATTTAGGATTGTGGCGAAACCATGTGTCTACTGCTGAAAAGCTGTTCCACGTGAATGCCAGATCACTCACAATGACAAAAAAATAATTTGCTTTGTATTGTATCGAGTATATTTCTATCCAGAGAAAAATAGAGCTTTTAATTATCTCTTGTCATGTGAATCAAAGTGAGGTCTCTCGTATGGTTCATGGTATGGTTTGGTTGAATGTTTGATATTTGCCCTGCGATCGACTTGTAACCAGTCCAGAGTTTGGACTTCCTCTTATTTACAGTAAAGTCACCTGGGGTAAGCCACGAGGTGACCTTAAATAGGGCTTGCACCACATCTGTTTTGTGGTTCATCGTGGGGTATCTATCGCGCAGGGAAGACGCCGACGGTGGCCCAGCTAATATTTGCCATATTTGTCATTGGTTGCTCTTTCATATTTTTCAACAATAAGCCTACAGACTACAAATATTTTACTTTTTCTTATGTTCATCTTTTAATTATTTTTACCAGGAGAAGCCAAGCTTAAACTTTAAGGCAGTAACTCCAAAAGGTTGTACTTGTTTGTCACAAATATACTTACTGCAAAGTCTCATCGTGGCAGAATTCAGGGGCTATTTTCTCCAGCAGGAACTGGGGTGTCAGTCAAAGTGGACGGAACTATAAACACAGTACAAATACCAGTCAATCTACAGTATTGTTCAAGCTTCTTCTAAGGAAAAAATATATACCAGGAAAAGCATGCTCGAACAGCTGAACTTTATCTGGAATCAATCAAATACTGTATTTAACTTGAGTTTGAATAAGTTTATTATTTTAATCTGACCACAGCCAGAGTCAACCAAATTATCTGTTATATCTATTATAGTTTTGTTTTTTTACTAATTTAGTTATACGGGTTATAGGTCACATTGATGGTGGAAAAGGTTTTGAAGTGATTGACCTTGGCCTCATTTTTTTATAACCCAAAAATCTGGCATTTGAGTATGGGTCTGTGCATTTTTATATCCACTAAATGCTCTTCCACAATATGGCAGAAGGTACAAATTAAATTGTGTATTCACTCGTTGCCCTTCAGACAACAGAATATGCTTTATGTTCAACTGAACATGCCTATATTTTACACCAACGTGCATTTGTGAATAACGGAAACGAGATCATTAGTTTTGGTTTGTTGACCTGCCATCACATTTTTATAGAGTAAAATAGTGTTTCTCAACCTAGATAGTAGTGTGCCCCGAGGACCAGGGTTGAGGAACACTGGTGTAAAATATATGCGCCTTTAACCTACTTTTGTCAGAAGAGAATGCACGCTAGCAAATAACACGAAGTAGTCCAGAACTAATTTAAAAAAAAAATGCTAATGTCATCTAGCTAATGGCTCGTAGCAATGTCGGACAAAATGGTGGACAACCTCTTTTCTTGATTGTCTACAGGTGACGTCGACTTCGACAACATATTACACCCACAGTCCAAATAATAACCAGTAAAACGGTTAGGAAAGGCAAAATTATGTTTTCCTTGTTTTCCATTATTGTTTTTATTTCCCTGCGAGCGACCGAACTAGTGTAGCGAAGACGTGTTAGCGCTGTGCCATACGAGAGTACAGAAAATTATGAACCCCTCACCAACAATGACGCCTCAGCTACCGCTGCTTCATTCCCACGCCGCCAACCAGATACTTTTAAAAGTTTTGCTGTTGGAATCTTCTCGGAACAAGCTGGAGCAGGAGCTTCGCATCATCACTAACAAGGTACCGTAACGACTAAAACGGCAATACAGGTAGGACGTTAGCTAGCAAACAGGTCGGCCGATCCGTCCCGTGAAAATAACACCTTTTAAAAGGATTACGTTATGAAATGTAAACCTATTTGTACCTTTATTTTGTTTTAGAAGCCTCACAATCTCGCGTCTCGATTTCTAAAGCCAATTCTGACGTACGTGTATTTTGTACAGTAAGTCGCCATTATATAGATGTGATAATGTCGTTTTTGCTCCACAAAAATATCGCTTAAAGCATCAGGGGTGGCTCAGTTAAAAACACTATGTTCATTATTTGTACTTACTGGTGAACTGCCGTTTTTTTGTAAGTGTTAAAATAGGTTAATCAAAATATTACCAACGTATTTTAATAAGGCAGTGCAATTATGTACAAAGGTTGGCACGTTTTGTGTGTTTAATATATAGTAAACAGAGATGGGTAACTTAAATGCTGGAGGCCACAGTGTTTCATCAGTGCTGCTGAGGTGTGGGGGGGATGGAGCACATTGCACCACACACTTGCTAAACCAATGTATGACAAATATGGACATATGTGCAAAATGTGTGCTCTTAAAGTATTTCATTTTTGATATTGGACAATTCCCCAATATCTGAGCATTGCTGATATTTCCGCAATGCAATGTGACGCTTCCTTTATACAGTGAAAACTTGTTTTGCTTTTGCCTGTGACCAGAATACAAAATAGGCAAATTGTTGTAGTAGTCAAACAGACAATTCATATTTTTTTTTAATTAAAAAATAATCCACACAAATCAAATACAGCGTTGTAGTATAGCACAATAAAAGACCCAGTGTAAGCGTAACTAAGACATATCTGCCATCTAGCGGTGATTGGTGATGTTACAATTTAAATTACATGGGTTTGTGTTTGTTTGTTTGTTTGTTTTCTTTCATTATTTTTTCAGATTTTGGGTTATTCAATTTTTTCCCCCCATTTCCCCTGGTTTTTTTGTAATCGGATATTGAATGTTTATGAGTGTTTTTTGCGGCATTCTTTTGTGTTAAAAATAATAATAAGTTGTTGAATTACTCCTCCATGAAGGTATATCAAGATGTCCAAGTTTTCCTGATGTCCAAGTTTTCAACAAGTGTCTACAATGACATCTCCAACGCTTTAGATGAGAAATGTCAATTAATCGACAGGGTCTCAGTTCTGCTGAAGGATCTAACATTCGGTAAGTCAACTAGGCCATAAAGCCTTAAAAATTATACCACATTTGCGATTTAGGCAGTATCTCTTTGACTGCCAGACGTTTTCAGAAAAGGGATGCCGTGGGTGCCAGCTGATTTAAGCATTTTTGACTGATCTTTCAAGGTCCACAGAAAATTATGTGTTTGGACTATGGAAACACACATACTACCAAATGAAAGATTGGACTCTCATCTTTCATCAGAAAAAAAAAAGTTTGTTCCTACCTTATTCCTTATTATATCAGTAATCAACAATAGAATATGGATAGTTTCACCTCTGTTTTGGGAAAAAAACGTATTTTAACGTCTTTGGCACTCCTTCATAGGATTTTACTAAACGTTATTTAACGTTTTTGGCAGTCAAAGAGGTATTTCTTGTTCAGCTTCATTCATCTGATTACTTTCTTTCCCTGCCTTTTGATAGAGCCTAAAATTGATCAACACCCTTTACACAAAAGTGGGGTAACAGCAAACCTATGCCAACCATTTGAAGTTAAAAGGCCCCTGTACGCGGATGCACTCAGGTTTGGGCCCTTGCAGAACTCCATTATGGCTACTTCCATTGTCAAAGCAGTCCAGGGCCTGAGAGCTAGACTTGGCGTTCAATGGCTGACTGGGTTCCTCACCACTCACATCCCAACAGTACAGATGGATAAAATGCCAGTTGAAAACTACTCTGTTGATACTGTCTCCTCGCCATTAAGTTATAATGTTGAAGAGCAAGAAACACAAATACAAGTTGAGGAGAAATGCCAACCCGAGGCTGCGATTGTTCCTGCTGCCCTCATTAAGAGCCTTAAGGTCAACACAGAGTCAACTCAGAAGTTTATTTGGGGGCCTGAAGATGTTGTTCATATGCAACACAATAAAAAAACTACTACCCAAATTCTACACATCCTAAAAGCAAAAGCCAAAACCGAGAAGTCACTGGATGCCTTTTCTTTCACAGTGCTCGCAAAGCCGTCTGTGGAAACACACCGCGACGGTCCTCCTGTCAGACACACGTCACATGAGCTGATTGATGGCAATGCTTCAAAGACGCTTCTTGCAGATACATTAGACCACGTCCCTCTTTTCAAGCTCAAAAGGCTGGATTCAAATGGCTCGCTTACATATTCTTGTGTGATCGCAACCAAGACTGAATTGTGGGATTTTGGAGCTATTGAGGCAATTGTCACACCAGATGAGGATAAAGCAATAAAGTGGTGCCCTGACAACGATGACCGCCAAAGTGAAAAGTCTGAGGGAAACAAGGCTCGCATGACTAAAACCCCAACATTCCCATGTGAAAATTCTGAAAATGATTCTCCCAAAAAGCCCCAAACCGAGTCAACAAAAATTCCCAAATTCCAAGTGCGCAAGTTTGAGGAACTCGAGGTTGTTGTGTGCCATATTCTGAGTCCAAGCAACTTCTACATCCAGCACGTCGACTCCATCACCAAACTGCAGGCGCTTTTTACTCGGTAAGTTATTTCACCCCCATCTGCTTTTTCTCAGATTTTTACAGCCCTCGCTGATTCTGTGATCACATTTTCAGAACTTTCGGGGCACTTATCCTTATTGTTCATTACTGTTCTTTGTAGATCTCCCTCCTCCCCCTGTTTTTTTTTTTTTTTAATAATATTCCACATGTTTTTGATTGCTATTACGTTTTTTCGGTCCTCAAGTTGCAGCTGGGAACCCAGTAGTTCATATGCGGAGCAGAACTGCATTCCAGACATCGGAGCCCATGTAATGGCCCGGTTCCCTAAGCAAGAACAATGGTGCAGGGCTCAGGTGACAAAGATATGTGGTGTAAGCAAAGGTGGGTCCTTGTATTTGTGTTGGAGGTTTGTAGAGGTAGCCACTAGGTTAGGCATAAGCAACTGGCGGAAGTCATCCACACTGCAGTTGGACACTGAGTCTCTTGTTTATTCAAGTAAATGAAAATAAATGTTGGGATAAATACAGTGCAGTACAATTCAAATGTTGTTTTTTTCCTATTTCTAATTAAATTATGTTCTATGCGCCCCCACTAGTTTAAACACGGCATTCTGATTAATACTGTTTTGGGGAATGTGTATTAAGCAGAAAAATCCGCCCATTTTTATCCATTTCAGGGGGCAGCCATTTTGCCACTTGCTATTGACAGTTGCTCACGGCCGAGGTAATGACCAATCGCGCCTCACCTGTTTCCTGAGTTTGGTCATGTGCCGTTTGCAGGCTGAGCCGTGATTGGTCGTTACGTGATATTTTCAGTCAACAGCAAAAAGTCGCAAAATGGCCGTCCACTGAGATGGATAAAAATGGGTGGATTATTCTCGAGCTGGGTATTCGATTCTAATATCCTCAATCAATTCGATTTCGATTCACTAGAGTTCGATTCGATTTTGATTATTTAAATTTTTTGTTTCCCCTATTCGATTCAATCCGATTCACTTCCCTTCAATCTGATATTGATTAACATCCATTCTTTTTAAATATCAAGGATATGATTAAAAACTCCACAAACATTCAATTTTGTGGCGGCAGTAACTGGTTAAATGGTTTAGTTTATTAAAGAAAGTAACGTGTAATAATCACTTACACAAACACTGACATCAGCAAGGATGAGATGAAAATATTTTCAGAATTCTAATTTAGTAACTGTAAATATAAATTTTAAAAAAATCTGAATTGTCTTAAAGTGCAATAAGTCAGGTCTTTAAGAAATGTGAGAATACTTTTAAATTAATGTGAAAAGTCAATTTCAAGCAAACAGTAAGATACAAAAAATGGCCTTTAAAGTTCTATTTTATTATGAATTTATGGGAAAAAGAGATATTAAAATAGCTGATTCATGGTTTTATGAATCAATATCAGGATTGAAAAGGAAACTCGATTCGATATCGATTTATTTATTTTTTACCCAGCCCTAGATTATTCTGCTGTCCTAATACTAATAAAATAAAACTTTTGGGTTGACATCCACTTAATTAAAAAAAAAAAAAAAGTAACTATTATGATGGTAGGTTGCATTAGTGGGTTCAAATTACAGTCTGGCCATTTTAATAGTCAAAGTTGCCCATCCCTGCTGCAGGTGGTACTAGCGTCTCATTTCACTTGTCTGCTGCCTCCTGGCGGAGACTCCTTTATGTATTCTGGCTCCTTGTCACAAGATGAAACCACTGACGGGGCCGAGTTTGAGACTTCCATCAAGGTGGAGGTGAGGAGGCTGGATCACGGCGACACCGCCTGCGTGTCACTGTATAACCTCCAGGAGCCGAGCCCAGAAATGTGCAGCTTACCACTCCAGGCAACGCAAGTCTCAATGGCAAATGTGAGTAGCCCCTTTTTAATTATTTTAACAGCAATATTGCCTTCATGATGTTCCACACGCATGGAAGATCATCAAAAGCGCCAAGACCGTTTCGAGACCACATGTGTGAACTGATATGATCGACGTTATTTCTAAATGTGGTTCTAACAACAGCGCCGAGGCATAAAATAAGACTGCAATCACTTTTTGTGACCAACAGCGTCTCAGATGAAAGTCAATTTGCTGATGCTCAAATCTGCTCTGCTTTCTGTCCCACATGCTGGAGGCGGAGGCTCAGCAGGCAGAACAGCTGACAAAATGACAGCTTCAACATCATCTAGTGATTATGACCTAGTCCTCTCCATGCGGCAGATCTTTGGATCTGTTTATTTTGATCGTTTTTTTACAAGGCCAAAAAAAATCAAGGAAATAAAATACGGGAGTCGCTGCTCATCCAGGAGACTTCTGAGGAGGCAGCATCTGTTGTATTTGTGCACTATATTCATAATTTTTGGTAGAGGAAAGAAAAAGTCAATAAATTACTAACAGACCACTTGGGGTTTCTCAAGAGACCACCACTGGTCTGCCGACGATACTTTAAAAACACTTCATTTCCTCAAAACGTAATTGTTCACACTCTTATCCCTTACCAAAGATACTGTAGGTACTGAGAAAGGAAACTTCTTTTTTCTTTTTTTATCTCCGCATGTGTTTTGTCTACTGCCTCCGCTTAGGTGATTCCTATAAATGGGACGGACTGGTCCGAAGAAGCAGTTGACTGGTTTCGAGCAATGGTGCACAACCGGACCTTCTATGCCAGAATTTACACAAACGAGCCCGGCGTGTCAGTAGAGCTTTTCTTGGAAAAAGGGAAGCTTGGAGCGATGAGGTACTGACTGTGAAAAGAGGCCAGTTAATCAATTAAAAGCATATGATTATCTCATTTTTAAATCGATGGAAAACCTCATAAAGTTCTGTTGACACAGGCTAACTTTTTCCTGATGATGTGTTTACAGCAGTCTTTATTGAGCCAAGGCACGTGCTTCACATCGGAAAAATCTCACCGCACACCACTTAGCAAAATGATTCATAAAACGTGGATATACAGATTAATTATGTACCTTCTGTCATCTAGTTAAGAGCATTGAATTGTTGTGCATGTTAGTCTACATGGTTGGTAAAGATAAATTAACACAAACTGGTTGAGAATAGAGAATAGTCTTTCTTTTCGCAATGCTGCATATATGGTCGTACACACGCTAATGACACACGCTAATGATGATGGAATATATAATAGAGGGAAGCCACTATTTAAGGATATCAAAATGGCTGCTGTGGAAAAAGGCAACTAAAACCTCTTTTAATGTACATGTATTGTAGCGTTGGTGAACTAATTTAGGCCAAGCGGCAAACAAACAACAACTCTTTAATGAAAATTTGCAAGTAGCTCCGAACCCGCTTGGCTTACCAAAACAAAATTCTGTGTTGCCTTCATGGCCCGTCCAGACCATGGAAAACTATCCAACCCGTGACCAACCCACAAGGATTGATAGAGAATACTAATGTTTTTTTTTTTTTATCAAATCAGAAAATGTTACATCATATAATCAGGTATAATTCAATTTTGCATACACTTTAGCATATGTAAGTTTACTGATTGGAGAGCGCTGAGTTTTATTTTTTAAATATGTTTATTTATTGATAAATGCAGTGTTCAAAAAGTACAGTGTTTACATGTCATGTTTTATGCAACATGAAAGGTTGGAAATGTTGAAGTGATAAATTGTAATTGTAGTAGAAAAAAACTGTGACATTAAGGCTTCATTTGCCTTTAATTTAAGATCCTGTAATCTATAATTGATCTGGTATTGTTTGAACTTTTTTGTTGGGTAAAAAATTATTTGAAAAGGACCTTGAAAAAAATAATCGTACATATCATCGGAATCGCAGTTTTTGGATTATTATTAGATTATTGTCCATAATCGTTCAGTCCTAATTTTAGACATAGAAGGGCCAAAACATGCCTTGCGAAATTAAACTGCACCAAAAAAAACCACCATAGAGTGCTAGAACTGCACAAATGGAAATCAACGTGACTTTTTTAACAGATATGCTGCTTTTAATATCGTGACATAATGACAACGATATTGTGGCAGTTTTAATATCGCGATATTACGATACTGCCGTTATCGTTGCATCCCTAATACAGTATCTAGGATTATGCAAGTGATGTACTGGTTATTGATTGCTAAAGTATGTAACTACCGGGTCTGTATCATTTGTGCATTGCAGGAGGGGCCCGCCATTGTCTTTGAGACTAGCCCAGAACGGACATGCAAAACACAGCAAACTGAAGAATATTAGTTTTCGGAAAAACAGTAAGGATTTCAACTCAGAATGTGATTCTACTTCTTCTGGTTGCATACATACAACTGCATAGAAAGTCGGGTCGGCTAGTAGCTGATGACAAATTTTATATTTTTTCACTGTACTATAATAAAAAAAAAAAAAAAACATTTAAATCACAGGAAGGAGGTGTATTGCATTCCAATAATCAATTTTTACCGAAAAGGAACAGCTGATACATCAAATTTATGCAGAGTATCAACATGGCCTTGGCCCTTGGTGAATGCTTGCACACTGTTGCTGTATGCCAGTCTGCGTACTCCTCAAGCCCAAAACACGTGATTAGCGACTAGTCGACCCCATGCTCTCGACTGCACTATGAAGTAGGAAATTTGCCAAGTCTGTACAACCCGTACTAGTAGCACGACGCTGTCAGATGGTTACTCCTAACTAGGTCATTTACTTTTCAGACCGTGTTCAAGTCCAATTGAGAGCACAGGATTCCGACTGGGAGAAGTACCTCATCTCATGCTACACTCAGCGAAAAAACTAGCCGAAAGAAAAAGTTATGTATGCTTTAATGCCTTAAAATAGGTGATAGTGATGCTTTGTAGAAGGTTATTCTTAAATAGGGCTTTTTCTGAACTGACTTTTGTCATGTATCAGCAAGCATGTGTAGTTTTATGTAATGGCTTAGAAGAAAGTGCAGCTAATATTTGCCACTATTGTTGTTATTAAAACTGTGTTTTGCTCTTTCATTTTCAATTTGACATTTTTAGTTATGGGACTGCTGAGCGTAGCAAGCAAGCAACACATATTACTATCCTACAAAAATGGTTTTACTGCGGTTATTATATCATCTTCCACGGATTTTTCCGCAAAAATGCGGCCCGTACCGTAGATGGCACCGGGACAAATGAGGTATCAAACGATGCGGCTCGATCTGACTCGGTGCGGCATTATTTTTCTAGGAATTCCCACTTACCACGGCGACGCAATACCCCAAAAACTACCCCAAAAAGTGCCATAGGAATGAATGGGAAATGGAAAGACAAAATCACACATCAAGCACCTTTTTCCAAGACACGCTGTGCACGCATACGTTATCCGACCGATACGAATTTTAGCTCATTTTGTAGGAATTTTTCCCATCTTAAGCTCAGTGTCGAATTTTTTTTTAAGGAATGAAAGCTCTCCCCTCTGTGCGGGTTCAAAGACAGTGAGTCATATAGCATTTTAACACACTCTGTTTTAGCAATTAGCCAGAGTGCCGGGAAGCAACAAATCTCTTGCCAAAAGTCAAAAGTTTCACTTCAAGTTGTCACCATGGCCACAATCTTTTCTCACTAGACGTCAAATTCTCACATTTTGTAGTCACGAGTGTCTTCTTTCAGACAAACTAACTTTTATTTGGCTAAGCTCGGACAAGTCGGACCAACTCGCCTATCTCTGCCATGTTAAATTCAGGCGCCTTTCGTTCTTCATTTCTGATAAATCATAAGTTTTCAACCTGCTCTCTCATTTGGTCATTTTTCATCCGATTAAAAAAATGAGAACATGCTCGTGTTCCCCAAACCCTTGCCGTTCTAACGAGCCATTTCTTGAATCTGTATCTTGAACCGTTAAGTCGTGAGAGGCTTTTGTTCAAGGGGTGCGTCTCTCGTAGAATCTCAATGGAATGTGGGGCGCGTGACGGCTCCAAGTCAAAAATGGGTGTGCGTTGTTAAAGTGACAGTGACATATTTTTAGATTATCGTTAACTTCCACATTTCTTGACCGATTCCAGTCGTTTACATTTTAAACTGTTCAGCTCATTACCAAAGAGTCAGCAGTCCCAGTCAAAATTTCCGCGGGAATTTTTCTAGTTTATTCTAATATTGACTAAGGCTCAACAAAGTTTAAAAGAAGTCTCGTTATTGCAGGTTCCTTGTCTTTCAAAGACGTCGTACATCATGGTTTCCATCAACTCAGGAAATAGTGAAAGCGGAAGTGAAGTCGGTTTTCTTTACAATATGTTCTTTGCCCCACTTGTCTAAAAATATAATTCTGATCATTAATATTGGACTGGTGGAATATTATTTAGTTAAAAAAAAAAAGTACCACTTATTGTTACACCCGCCTAAGTGGGATGAAATTCAAGATCACCAAATGATTCCTGAACGCGACCCTTGCTTTTGCTCACCGCTCCCTCAGGGGTTGGGTCAAATGCAGAGAGACAATTTTGCCCGACTTAGGTGAGTGTGACAATCAGTGGTCCTTGAACTTATATATTAATTAAGCAGCAAAATCCACCTGTTTTTATCAACCCGACAAAGTGGTTATTTTGCCACTTGCTGTCGACTGAAAATGACATCACAGTGTCTTCCCTAAGGGCTCGGGTAACGACCAATCACGGCTCACCTGTTTTCCCGACTTGGTCATGTGACGTTTGGATGCTGAGCCTTTAGGCATTGTGATGTCATTTATATTGACAGCAACTGGCAAAATAGCCACCCCTCAGATAGCTAAAAAAATGGGTGGATTTTATTGCTTAATTAATATTCCGCAAACACAATGTTAATTAAATACCACGTTTAGAGTAGTGGAGCTGCATAGAATTTTTTTTACGTGACTTCTGTTTTAACTTCTTATCTGCATAAATTTCACTGTGGTTAATATTGAGTACCTACACAATATCATTTCAGTCTACATACAGTAGAGTGTATGTACCACTGCTTGTTAAGAGAGGGGGAAAAAAAGATATGTAGAGAATGAGTGAATTGAAAATGTCAGCCGGCCACCACTTCCCTCCCACCACATTGTCATGAGTGACGCACTCAGTCATTGTACACTGCGAACAATCCACCATGTTTTAGGGGTTTTGTTTAGTTTTTTATTTTGCCCGTTCAGATGTTCAGCTGTCGTCAGAGGAGATGCAAATTTCTAATTGACAGTGCATTAGCACTAGCATTAGCTTTGCTACCATAAGCATTCTATTATGTTACAGTATAAGAAGTGAGGTTTTGTGTCGTTATGTTCTTGTTTAAGACTGCAAAGTGACTACAAAAGGTACAAACTCCAAAAATGTTTTAAGGTCACAAAAGATTTTATTTTTAATTATGAGAATCATTTAAGTGAATATATATTACAATTCAAAGTTAAAAAATGTATAATTAGATCAGTCATTGTAGTGTTTATTTGCATATCTGATGAATGTTAAATAGGTACTAAACAAATTTCAATCACAATATTTCAGTTAGGCCATATAAAAACTTCTTACCCCCCATCCCCCCCCCCCAAATAGGTCTTTATTTAACTACACTTCATGTATTTGAGTAATCTGACTTTTTTTTATTTACTCCTTCGTCATCTGAGGTAGTTGAGGCCTAGGTCAAGTTTACCTCTGAGAAATGTTACCTGACAAGGTTAGAATTTAAAGACTGCTTTAAAACTTTATGACTCTCGCATCACGGCGTCTTCCATGAAGGGTTGCCCAGAGTTGAAGAGTTAATACATCATCTTGACTCGTGCAACCTGTCAGTGACAGCAGCTCAGGTCAAAGGTCAACTTCAGGGTTCTGCCCTCCCTAGCACAATAAATAATGAGGCATGGTTGTGTCCACACAGATTCCTTCTTAAGCCCCTCCGGGGGTAGGCGGAAATCGAGGCGTTTGATGTGAAAGAGTCTTGTTGCAGCGCAATAAAGAATGCTATTGTATGGTAATGCTTTAGACAAGACCATATGACCGCTACGGTGCAGGGCACTGACTGGCTTGCGGCGAGGAGGAATTGATTAGCATTTTCCCAACGCATGGTGTTCTCAACACTGCATTTTGATTTGCTGAAAAAGACAAACATTTTCAATTCATTTCTTCCTGCTTTGTACACTTTGCGTGTACCATCACCGCTGAAGGTAAAATGCATGCTTTTATCTTTTGCTTGTATTACTCTTAAAGAGGTCAGAACTGGTGTGGATTATTGCCAATATCACCCAGATGACCGTCTTAACTCTAAATTGTTTACAACTGTATCGGAACATCTTTTCACTTGCAAAGTCGGTGGTTAAAAGCCTTTTGCAAAAACAATAGAAGTCTTTCACTCATGTCTGCTTCCTTGGAGGAATTTGTTGGCATTCTGTCTGGAACTGGGCTGTAGGTCCGTTTGGAAGTTCCGTATTAATACAGGGTGAGCTATCACGTGGCTCAGCGGGTGTTCGACAATTGGCTTCGACTTTTTGCGTCTTGTGACGGTGCTAGGCCATCGCCCCTGCTTTTATAGACCCAACGCACATTTTGGCATTTCCTGTCGTCGATCGTAGTCAACTCATCGGTTAGGATGGTCACCTTTGGACCGGGAACTGCTTACGCCGCTTGCACAGCCGGCTAAGGCTGGTAAAGATCGAAAGCTAATATTACAACTTTGAATAAGAAGTAATAAGTTGTTGAAGGAATTTCAACGAAATGTAACATGTTCGTCATAAGTGTAAATATTTACAATGTTATTGTTTTTCAGCTCTGGAGTCGAAAATGAACTGGGGGTCCTTTTACGCCGTGATCAGCGGCGTAAACAGGCACTCAACGGGCATCGGACGCATTTGGCTCTCCGTCATCTTCATTTTCCGTATCCTGGTCCTGGTGGTTGCGGCGGAGAGCGTCTGGGGGGACGAGAAGTCTCAGTTCACCTGCAACACCCAACAGCCCGGCTGCAACAGCGTCTGCTACGACCAGTTCTTTCCCATCTCGCACATCCGCCTATGGGCGCTGCAGCTCATCCTGGTCTCCACCCCGGCACTTCTTGTAGCCATGCATGTGGCCCATCGCCGCCACATTGAAAAGAAGATCCTAAAGCGGGCGGGCCGTAACAGTCCGAAGGAGCTGGAGCACATCAAGAACCAGAAGTTTCTCATCACCGGAGCACTTTGGTGGACCTACATGATCAGCATTGTTTTCCGAATCCTCTTTGAGGTTGCCTTCCTGTACATTTTCTACATGATCTACCCTGGCTTCAGGATGGTGCGCTTGGTGAAGTGCGATTCGTACCCGTGCCCCAACACGGTGGATTGTTTTGTTTCCAGGCCCACAGAGAAGACCATATTCACTGTTTTCATGCTGGCCGTGTCCGGAGTTTGCGTGTTGCTCAACCTGGCCGAGGTGGTCTACCTCATGGGCAGGGCGTGCAAACGGTTCCTTCGCCGCAATGAGGAAGAGTCCAAAGTGGACTGGATGAGTCAAAAATTGTCTTCCTACAAAATGAGATCAATCAGCTGATAATGGACTTTTTTTTTTTTTACTGTGAGAGGTGATTCTTCTTTTAAACTAAATATCCACAGAGCATGTTGCTCAGTATTCATGCTATGCTATTTATTTGCAGTGTAAAATAGTGAACGTATCATTTTTATTCTAATTGTTTATCAGCTGTCAGCAACAGTTTTTCAATTTCAGTTTTCACTAACGTGGTATTTGCGTCATATCTTGAAGATAGGTAAAAATATGTGCACCCTATCAGTTCTAGTCTACGTTTGAATTCAAAACAACTTGTTCACACATTTGAACTGCTGTTATCAATTTTCTTTGGTACGTATACAGTCGGTATAATCAGGGCCGGTCCAGGGCATAGGCAAACTAGGCGGCCACCTAGGGCGCTATCTAGTGGAGGGGGCGCCAAATTGCAGGCAAAAAAAAAAGAAGATAACAAATATTTTTCCCCCTCAGGTTTTCTAAAATTAAATATGTAAGTGACCATGCTATTATTTTTGTTTTTGCATTTTTGTATTGCAGAATTGCGTTGATCTATTGTGCTATTTTATACTTTTATTTTGGAAGGATACAGGAAAAGGTCTCATAAGCCGGTAGGAACTGACGTAAGTCACCGACGTCGTGCCGTTAGCGCCGTCTTCCAAGTGCAGAGAAGACGTGTGCGCGCCACAGGAAATCGGAGAAAACTGTTTACAACTTATTCAGTTAACGATTTTTTAGCACCTGGCTGAGAAGGGAACGAGGTTCGTATTGGAGCAATGTTTCATTGTTGAACTAATGTTGCTATATTTCATGTTCATTGTGTAATTTACTGTTTAATAAAATGTTACAGTTTTCGTCCACTGGAGTGTGCTAACGCTCCTTAGAAAATATTTAGCAATGCTCAAGATTTTGTTTTATTGACTAAGAATCTGTATTTCTGTATGGTTTATTTGTGTTTTAAGGCAAGGTTCAAATGTTTATTTACAATATAAATTGGACTCAAGAGATTGTCAAGGCACATATATACATATATATATATATATATATATATATATATATATATATTTAAGCACAGTGTTAATGTTGAAAAAGGTACATCATGTTAGAGTGGCTTACAATAATGCAAAATGTACTTTTTAGGAATAAAACCTCTGCATTGCTTTTAATGAGCACTTGGGCCTATTCTGCTTCTGTATTTTACTGTTGGTAATTATTGTACTTGGAGAGCAAAGTAAGTTGTTTTTTTTTGTGATGTAAAAAGATTGAGAATGACACAGTAGTGTAATTCATACAAAATATTATACAGAACAGCTCTTAAGTCCTTCTGTAGTTATGTAATCTTGCTGCCGCTAATGTTGCATATGCATGTGTTCGTGATTGAAATAGTTCATTGGTGCCAGAACACATCATACAGCAATTTTCCAATACTGTTTTTCACATGTTAGTGCATTACCAACAACTACTGGCGAAACCACTAATTATGCTCAGCTGCTTCGTTCAGTAGCACATTGCAAGAAGCAGCATTTGTTAGTTGATGCGGCTAATTAAAAGTAAATGCAGCATCCCGACATCTTGTGTGGCATTATACATTGATGGTTTGACCTTTTTGACTTTTATTTTTGCCTTATAGCTTTCAGCAGCGGAGCGAAAACAAGAAACTGGAACGGACTGGAGACATATCCATTCATTTCTAAGGGGAAAGTGTTTTGAATTACAAACTCTTATCTCAAGGCACCATTTAATCTAAATCTCCAAATTACTAATCATTGAATTTGTTCCTTTTTATTGCTGATCGTTGCTGCTTTTGCTCCTTTCTTTCCACTGTGAGGATCTCCAAATCATGCCCCCACCCAATGATAGTAGAGACCCCTGCACTATATTTAGCCACCAGGACCACTTGTGGCCGGAACAAACTGCAGTCGAGCGCCTCATTGGACAGCTGCCCTGTCACTCACGCAAACAACCAAGTGGACAGGCTGTAATAGTTTACATTCGAGTAACACTGGGCCAAATTTAACCGCGGCGGGGGGGAGGGGCAGGCTGGACATGGTTGAGAGTTTGTCTATTAGTGTGTTGTGGTCAGTGGAAGAACCTCGACCGGTGGCGTTCTGGAACCTGCCCGCCTGAGCCGGTCTGTGCGGAACTTAAACTGACGCTGTGGCTGGTAGAAGTCTACTTTTCCTGTCCATTCAAGGGCATTGCTGAGAGGCCCCCCCAAGATCACGTCGGCGCGGCGGGCGGCCTCATGGACCCTCAAAGACACATAGGAGTTCAGTACAAGGGATGTAGAAGGTGACAAGGTGGGTGAATGGTTCAATAATGACTTGTTTGAATATTGAATGGACCACCCCATTATTGCCCGATGCTTTCTAGGTGCCGACATTACTTCCGTGGTCCCGTTATGAACTTCAACCTCGTCTAGCTGGTGTTCCCTTTCACTCAGAGCGCCGATCACGTTGCCACTGCTGGGGCCACGGGGGCCACGACTTGCAGGATCATGACTGGAAGCTGCCTTCCCCGTTCTGCACATGCCAAATATATACCCTCTTAAAGTAAATATAATCCTGTTGTGGTCTAGGTGGAATAGAACGGGTAGCCCGCCAAGTTGTACACTTGTTTGAACAACCCGACTCTTGAGACTCATTTCACTCTGCTGGACTTGGTAAGGCATTTTAGAGGAGGTGGAGGATACTTCCCGTAAGTGTTAGTTTGTGTTATTTTAGTCATGTAATGTACACTATATAGACAAAAAGATTTGGACATGTCGTCATTACAACAGGACTTTGAAATGGAGCAAAAATATGGAGTTAATCTCACTTTCGTAGATTCCACTCTTCTGGGACCAATTTTGACAAGATGTTGGAGAGTATCTGTGGGATTTTTTTTTGTTCATTCAGCCAGAGAAGCAGGGTTGAGGTCAGGGCTTTGTGCGTGTTGTTACACACTAAATTCATCCATTCGAACGTGCCTTTATGGACATTCCTGTAGGCTTTCCCTGTACAACTTTGACTTTTGCGTGCTCAATACTGCCCTTTGAAGGGCGTTGTCTTATCATTTTGCCTCGGTTTGAAACCGCGAAAGACTGTACAAAATGGTGGACGTAAGATGGACACGCCCACTGGCTGAGTGCTTGGGAACTATCTGGCCAAACTAACAGTAATCCTCCCTTATTAGTAGTAGTAGTAGTAGCTACTTATGCTAATACTATGAGTATTGTTCGTAGTAGTACATAGTAAATTTTGTTGAGTACATTTTACTCTGAAGAAGACTATATTTGGTCCTAGTATAAACTTAATACTCGTAAAATATTCAACAACGTGTCAGGTGGAATGCTCGTATGCCTCCATTTTTGATCTCCTTTGGGACAAATCAGCAATATTTTAGCTAACGATTGGTCTAGCATAGAGTGGCTGTCTTCCATGCTGAAGGTTGTGGTATCGTTCCTCAACCCTTGAGCATTTTATTGTTGTTGGTGGGGGGTTTTGTTTTTGTTTTTTTAGTATTTTACTCTCTTCCAGGTGTAACCATTTACTCTGTTTAGAGTGGGACCGAATATAATCTTTTTAGAGTAAAATTGTAATTTAAAGTATTTTTAGTGTAGTTATTGGAGTACATAATGTTTACTTATGTGAACTATAATAATTGTAACGTATAAGTTATTAGTAGTAGTAGTAAGTCTAGGAGTAGTCCTAATATTGGTTGTAATAGTTGTACACAGCAAATTCTGTAGAGTAAATTTTCCTCTAAACGGAGTCAACTTGGTCCCACCCGAAAGAGTAAAATATTCAGAGTAAATTTTACTCAGTCTTTTTAATGTGTACAATAGAATTGGCGTATCCCATTACAAAAACATAGTAAAGTTTTTTTTTCTCCAGAAATTCTAGGTACATTTTAGAAGATTTTTTTTTAGTACATTAGTTCATTTAAAAAAAGTTACACAAGTGTTGAGAAAATAACTCACAACCTTCAGCTTGGGAGACTGCCACTCTACCACCTGAGCTATTGATAGATATTATAACATTTTTAATTCTTCATTTCATATATTAACCATTGTTATACTTTATTAACATTTTAATTCTTTATATTAACCTTGTCGAGATGTTTTGTGTCCTGTGCAGAGCAGATGGTGTTGATTTCGGTATAATCTGACCTTAAGCTGGGACATACTATTTAGTCTAAAAAAGTTCCTTCTCAGCGCTTTGTGCGAAAACACATTTGGTCCTTGAGAACAGAATCTGTTTCGAGCACGCACTCCTGACTCTGTTTTCGCTACTGCTCATGGAAAAGTACCCAGAGATATGTTTTGTCTACAAATGAAAGAGAGGAGGTCTTTTAACTATAAGAAGCCATTGTACACGCGGAAGAGCTACATTCGACGCTCTGAATCCCACCTGTTTAAGTGATGCATTAGAGGCTGTTAAATGTCCAGAGATCTCTGTTAGATTAAAAAATCATTTTTGCAAAGGTGTTTTTTCTTACATTAAATCTGTCTTCAAATTTTGGAACACGCAAAGAGGACAAATACTTTTAATCCTCTTTCACTATGCCACTGCTACTGTTTGCTAATATCCAAAAGGAGACCAAAAACGATGGAGGTATGAAGATTCCAGCAGATGAGCGATATACGAACACACATTTCATCAAAATCTCTCCTTGCAAAATTTACTTAGAATTTCCGCGTGAAAAACCTTTTGTGAAATATATTTGTTTTCATGGGGTAGGCAAATTCTCTTGTACACACTAAAAATACTTAGAGTAAAATTTACTCTGAATATTTGCCTGTCTTCCAAGTGTAAATTTTACTCTGTTTAGAGTGGGACCATAAAAACTCGTTAAGGATAAAATTTATTATACGTGTAAATTTTACGCATATAGGTGTGGTATTAATGGAAAAATACAACTATTAATAAAAATGAGTTAATTGTGGTAGTATTCAACCATTTTGAATATCCACTTTGATTTGTAAATGTTGAAGTTGTAGTCAGATACACTAAAAATACATTTAATTTTGTACTGAACAGCCTTTTCCCACTCCCTCCAGTCCCAGCTGTGTGCTCACAAAGACCATGGGGGACTGGAACCTGCTGGGGAAGCTCCTGGAAAACGCCCAGGAGCACTCCACTGTAGTGGGCAAGGTGTGGCTCACGGTCCTGTTCATCTTCCGCATCCTGATCCTGAGCGCCGCCACGGAGAAGGTGTGGGGCGACGAGCAGTCGGGCTTCACCTGCGACACCAAGCAGCCCGGTTGCGAGAACGTGTGCTACGACAGCACTTTCCCCATCTCCCACGTTCGCTTCTGGGTGCTGCAGATCATCTTCGTGTCCACGCCCACGCTCATCTACCTGGGCCACATCCTGCATCTGGTGCGCATGGAGGAGAAGCAAAAGGAGAAAGAGAAGACTCAGCCGCCAGACAAGCCGGCCCTCGTGGCGGATGCCCTCAAGCATAAAAAGGCCCTGATGAGAGACGAGACAGGACACGTGCGCCTGCAGGGGGAGCTCTTGCGCACGTATGTTTTTAATGTCATTTTTAAAACCCTCTTTGAGGTGGGCTTCATCGTCGCCCAGTACCTGTTGTATGGCTTTGACCTGAAGCCCATGTACACGTGCGACAGGCCGCCGTGCCCCAACGTGGTCAACTGCTACATCTCCCGCCCCACCGAGAAAACCATCTTCATCATTTTCATGCTGGGCGTGGCCAGCGTTTCCCTCTTCCTCAACCTGATTGAGATCTACCACCTGGGCTTCACCAAGTGCCGCCAGGGCATCACCTTCAGGAGAGGCAACCGGTCACCCGAAGTCATGTCCAAGGCGCACAGCGACACGGAAGCGCCGTACGGCCCGACGTATGACGAATACTTCCACGAGCATCGACCTCCCAGCTACAACCTCGCCTCGACTCTGTCCGCCGCCGCCCCAGACTCATCCTTTCACCCGGCCTACAAACAGAATAAGGACAACTTGGCGGTGGAAAGGAGCGGCAGCAAGCTGGAGGAATGTGACCTGAAAGGGAAGAAGCGAGGATCCGCCCCCGGGTCACCCACGCAGAGCAGGCAGGGCCGCAGTGCCAAGTACAGCAACAACAAGACTAGAATAGATGATCTGAAGATATGAGACATTGCCGGCAAGGCTCTTTGGAAAAATGTATTCGTAATGCAGGTTTGACTCATTCCAAGTAAGACTTTCATGGTCCACAAAGTTGATTTTGTGAAACATTTTGTTCACAATAGATGCAGGAAATGGCACATGGTCCACTTTTTGGAGGCAACACAGTGTTGGCTGTCCTTAGTGCTGTTCTAATTTCACAGTAATTTCTCCATAGAAATTCATTCATTCATCATTTTTTTTTAAGTGATTCCTTCCAAGAATGAGAAATTAACCACTTATTAATAAAGAAAGTATTGGTGCACTTAATGGTAATACACACACAAAGTACGCCCCGCGCCATCACAGGGTTGTATTTATGGCACTTTTTTTTTTCTAAGGTATTTAAATACACTTTAAAATGACACATTTTTATACTATGTATATATATATATATATATATATATATATATATATATATATATATATATATTGAGAAAGAGCCAGAGCAATGGATAAGACAAAAAAAATACACAGTGTACCAATTCCTCCATGTGTTAGTAAACAATTCCAAACTAGCAAATTTAACTTATCTCACAATATTCATGATGTACATTAGAAAATGAACCTACAGCCATCACGTTCTGAAGTCATAAAACACAGGATGGAAGAGGATTGAGACGTTGTATCTCTTCCTAGCCTAAACTCTTTAGCAAAAATTAGGCTGAGCTTGAAATACTTCCTGTTTTCATTCTACTTCTTTCAAGTTTACATAGTTAAATATAGTGTTCCGTCATCTAGTGGACTTACAACAAAAAACACTTTCCTATGTTGCTGTAATTTTTTTTTTTTTTTACCATGATCTTTCTGTAGTGGTATCCAAAATACACACTCACACTCACAAAAAATATTTTTAGTTAGTTTGACTTTCCAAAGCGAGATCGCAAGTGCCCAACACTCGTCCTCCTTCTCACCATGATTAAGACCGACAACGAGGCACTCTAAAAAGCCCTTACCAGTCAAATCCCCAGTTCATACACTTTCTGTCAAGTCAGACTTTTTTAAAAAAGCATCTCCTCTCTCCTCACTCCCGCCTTTTATTAGGTGAAGTGCGCACACTCACAGCCAACAATGAGACGCTCTAATTTTGCCATGCCTGCAGACTATCCAAAGGGAAGATGCATGTTTGAGGTGTATGCATAGCCGGCCAGCTAACTGCATGTCGCGCTTGTGCCAGATAATGGTGAAAACCTGTTACCGTTGTTTATCAGCACAATTTGGTACTGCCTAGTTGTCAGTCTGTACAACTTTTAAGCAGTTATCTTCAAATTAATCTCTGAATTCACTTTACAGGGTCTTTAACTGATTTGTGAACACTTTCTGCCACTGACTGAGATCTCTTCAACTGCACATTAATACAGCGAAGTAGAGGTTTGCTCAGGTTTTTTAATCGAATTTTGTTAAACTCCATGTTAAAAAAAAATTCCCTTTACTAATTCCACATGTTTATTTCTGACTTGCACTCTTGATGAAGCAAGACAGGGTGAACCTTTTCCAAGTGTCAGCATTCAGCATAGTTGTCAAGTGTAATGTTGTGAAATAACTGGCACTGGTCGAAACACTGTATCTAATTCCAGGTCGTGCCTCAGTAGAGATTGCGTTCGTCTCAGGAGTTTCCATGTTTGTATTGTGTCATTATTTCATCACCCGGCAAAAACATCATCCAAAGTAGAATTGTCCGTATTTCAGTTTGTTTTTTGATTGCTGTAAAGTAGCTTCTTGGTGACACTCATCTTTAAAAAAAAAAAAAAAAAGGAAAAAAGAAACATGTAAATAAAGCTGTCTTAAACTTTCCACTTATTTGAGCATTTCGCTTCCCTCCTGATAAAAGTCAGCAAAGGCTTAATTCACATATTTTCGCGTGCAATTATCCCGTGGCGTGATGTGTGTTAAGAGTGAGTTTTCGGAAAAGCACAAGATGCAAATTGATTCGAACATCATTCGTTGAAGTTAGCACAGATGACAAATGGAGATTTTGCGTGCAAGTTTGAGTTCTAGTATTTGGTATTATTGTAAACCACTGTAACAAAATGCTGGACAGTTTTCTCGGCATTAGACAACTGAATCTACCGACGTGTTTTATTCAAATGTATTGCACATAAAATGTCAATTTAAAAAAGTACCTAAATGAATAGAACTTGGGCTGTTATAAAAGAGTAAACGCAAATGTCTGCGCTTAAGTTAAATTCAGTTCAACAGTACTAAACAAATGTACTGGATTAAAAAAATTTTTTTTAAAAGTTTAAGCAACTGTAACATTATGTACAGTTTATTTTGTGTACCACACTTTGAGAATCACTGCCCTCAAGTCATTATACTGTACACAATAAAACTGAAAAGAAGAAGAGTCGTCAACCGCTACTAGATAAGCTAAAATTTAGCCTAGCTTCTTCAGCTTCTTCTACAGTTTTTTTTTTTTTTGTATTTTCCAGCAGACTGGATGTACTGTGGCACTACGCTGCCTCTCACAGGTCAGTCTTGTTACTACAGCAGACATGATTAAAAGTGTTGGCCACCAACACGTGATTTTTGTCATTTTATAAATCTGATGATGTTCAGAATTTATTACTTATTTAATTGCGGTTGAAAAAATAGGTGTCATTCACGAATTGTAAAAAACAGATTTGTTCTCCACTAATAATGGTGTGATGTTTTTACACCCACAAACTGCAAAGACACTTTATTGTTTATTGTTGTATCCAGGATATCATGTCGGTGCCTCTGGTATTAAAAAAAGAAAAAAGAACTAACTTGTAAATGAGTTAACAACATAGCATGTTCATGACGACAGAGATTCTGACGGGTGTGATAATAATATTCGCGTTAACACTTGTCAAGAGAAGAGGAAATGCGTGTTTGTCCTAATATAAACATAATACAAACAAACAACACATCATTAGATTTTAGATGCCGTGGCGTATGCATGTATTTTTTTCTTGTTCCACTTATTCAATAAGAAACACATTTTGGGCTCATATGGCATTTGATTTGTCGAAGAAAGGAAAATCAAAGCAGGGGGAGAAACAAAGTGGGAGCATTATTTGTAACTTATGGCTTCATACATTTTACAGTAGAAACTAGTAAAGTCAACTTTCATAATATCGTTTTGCAAATGTATTGGATATTTTGTTAGAATGATGGTGTACCTAATCATGTGGCCAGGAATTATACTATTAGACTCTTTTTTTTTTTTTAAAAAATCTGACTTTTCTTTCCTCACCAAAAACAAAACATTTTACGCCTTCCGCGCTAATAATGCCATTAACCACAAGTGAGAAATGTTTAATATGAATTACTAATTCATGAAGTGCTTACTAAAAATGTGCCCAGGCGGGGACACCTCACTGATTCTGTTCTTAACTCTAAGAAACACCTGGAGAGAATTTCATGGGAAATAACATCTTATTGTTGGTATTTAGTTGAATACAATACATTACACTACCTTACCTAGGGATGCATTGTCATCAGCTATGCTGCCGCCCTGCCATCTGCTGGCCACTACGAGAACTTCAATTTCCCCAAGCGCGCACAGAGCAGATATTGTTGCTAAATTCCAAAGTGACTTCCTCATCTGTTCAGTCACAACAAACGCATATAAAACACCGGATTAAAAAACATCACGAACAACTGAAGGGTTTATTTAAATCATTGACTTGAGAAGTGTGTTGTTCATTTTAGGGCCTGCGTTTGGACCTCGTGATGTGTGCTGACTAAACGGGTCTTCATCGCCAACACTTCCACGCCCTCCGCAACTTCATGACCAAAAAACTACATTTGCAGAGTGGAGAAAGAAAGAAGCAGCTGCAGACATGCTTTATCAAGCAGAAAATGTTCATTAACTGTTGTTTGCTGCCACCATGTGAGAGGCGGAACACACTTGAAAGTGCATCTGCTTGCGACTGTCGAATTGATTTTTTGGGACCATATTTTCTAGCACGATCCAAAAATAATTGGGGTAATACATTTTAACGTTCCGTTTGGTCACACTTAACAAAATACATAATCATAAATTCACAATAAATTCTTTTTGTGTAAGGGTTTTCCTTCGTTGCCTCTCAGACTGCGCGTTACATTTTGTAAAATTGCTTTGGAATTAAGTACATTTAAAAAAAAAAAAATCTGATTAACACATAATGACAACTATTCACAGTTGTGTACACATATTTTGTTGTTTTTTTATCAGGGAATTTTGTTTACTGTATTTATTGTTATCGTTCAGCCCTAGAACTTGCATGCAGGGTCATTCGTGACGTGTCTCTTCTCGTCTGCGCGTGCGCAAAGGCTTTTTCCGCGCTACCGCCTCTGGCGGTCGTTCAGGACTCATAGAAATGAGAACCTCAGTTACAAACGTTAACTTTCGTTTCAAAATATTTTTTTACATAATTCCTTAAACTGACTGGGTTGTTTATTTACTCAACTGCAGAGTTCCAGGCATCAATTTGGGGTTAAATGTAGTTTGTCACGGGGAATAAGAAGTTATTTACACCCCTGGCACTGTTTTTCCAAATATAACTTTATGTTAATAGTTTATACTATAAATATGCCAGATTGGGAAAAAATAAAAATGCATTTTATGACACTATGTTTAAAAATAGCGAAAAACCACAAGTTATTTACGCCCCTGACATTGTTTTCCCAAATATAATTTTATGTACAGTGATACCTCGGAGTTTAAACATAATTCGTCCTGCGAAGTGTTCAAAGTCTGAATTGTTCAACCTCCGAAACAATTTCTTCCCATAGGAAATAATGTAAATGCATTTAATCCGTTCCCAAGCTCCAAAAACAGAAAATTCATACTTTAATTTCTTTTTATGTTTTTTTTTTACATTTACACCCTGTACAGTATTTAAACAATAAAAAAAAATACCTTACCTTTTTTGTTGTGGTGTGATGGCATCAGTGTATGATAAATGCCATGTTAATGCTTGCTATAGTTGACTGCGGAGTTTGTGTATTTTATTTTGGGCATATTGTTAGACTACTAAACGGTCCTTGCGTGCGTTGTTTGACGTCAGGCGCATTGTTGAACAGCTAAGGGGGGGTCCTCGTGCCAGTATTTAAAAAAGTAGTCACGGTAGTTACAACGGCGCGATAATCTCCTTCCTAATTCCACTGTGGTTCGTAGCACTGTTTGTTTTGTTTTTTTGCCGCCACTGGCACTGTTATCTTTTTTTTTGAGCCCATGGCGAAGAAAATTGTCGTGGAAAAATCCAAAAGCACTCAAGTATGGAGCACCTCTCACGATCTGACTGGAAATGAGCAGTGCGTCGTCTCAACAACCGCAACGTGAGCATTCGGCATTGCTCGGATTCGCTCGGCTTCACTCGGCTGCCCGTTTTCAAGGTACGTTCGGCTAGCTTGCTTTGCTTGGGCGTTCAAACTCCGATGTCATTTTTTTACTTATGATTTTTTTGTAGAAGTCCGATTTGTACGAGTTACGAGACGTTCAAACTGCGAGGTTCCACTGTAATAGTTTAAACTATAAATACCAGTTTTAAAAAACTAAATCAAGCACATTTTACAGATTTTTAAAAGTTTGCCTGTATAAATAGGTGAAGACTGTCATAACTTCTACTAACAACCCTGTTTTAGGTTAACTTCATGGCGGTGTCAAATGACAGAAATGAACCCTCAAAATAAAGTTACTGCTTTATGTGACTAGCATAGTTGTTGTTTTTTTACAACAATAAAGACACATTTATGAAGATAATCCACCAGAACAAATGAATAGCTAGTGAAAAATAATCAAACAAAGAGGTTCACATTCAACTTCACAGGTTTATTCAACTAGTTCGCCAATCGGTTTCACACTGACGTCTACGTATCACAAAATAACAGCCGTACGAAAATGCTGTACAATTTGATGTTGGAGGCGCCACGGAACTTCTCTGAAGCGGAACCAAAACAAAAATGGTGGCATGCTAAGACAACTTGCAATTTCTTACTTGCGTGTGATACGTTGAACCCAACAATATTGAACAAGTATGCAAATGGAAATGTTGATGGTCAAATGATTTTGGAATCCATCGGCTCAACAAAGCAAAAGGGAAGATGTTTTACTACATGTCAGACTTGTGACAGTTCGACAAATGAAAGAGAAAAAAACCCTCCTAAAAACTACCCTCTTAAAAGAAGACAAAAGGGTGCTTGCGAGACATCCAACCGCCTCCATGTAGTAAATTCAAGCCCAACACACACCAGAACCGTCTCATCGGATGTTACGTGTCGAGGCGAGGTAGCGCTCGTGGTGCTTGGGGCTGTTCTGGCGACCCCCCCCTTCCCAAGGTTTGCGCATCTCCTTGGATCTTCCTTAATCGTCTTTGGGCTTCCCTGTGGGCGTGCCTTCGTTCCAGGCCACGTAAACAAACATGGCCAGGACCACGTGCACGGCCAGCACGGCGACGATGGCGGCGTAGAAGTAGCTATCCGTGCTTGACATCTTCATTGAGCCTGAGAAGAAGACACAGAGGAGATCAATGCATGAAACGGTGCATCATTTAAGTGTCTTATGATAAAACTACACATACTTTTCCAAAATAATATTTCTGCCTTACTATGCTACTGTATTGTATACTGCATATATACTATACTACTATACTATATAATACTGCATTTTTTGAGATGGTAATTGGTGTAAAAGATTTAGAAATTCTTCTCTAAAGAGGAATTCCAAAATTAAATGTTTTCCCCAGAAAACATTTAATTGTTGTCATTTATTTTTTCTGTATTTTTTTATTTATTATGAGAATGAACACTTTTTCTATATCAATAATATAATGCATAGTTGATGGTAATTTTGCATTAAGACGTAT
This sequence comes from Vanacampus margaritifer, assembly GCF_051991255.1. NCBI lineage: Eukaryota > Metazoa > Chordata > Actinopteri > Syngnathiformes > Syngnathidae > Vanacampus > Vanacampus margaritifer. The sequence goes on along the minus strand of NC_135441.1, from coordinate 21,598,636 downwards.
GTATCCCAAAAATAACGTAATAAAAAAAACGTATATACTGTATAAAACATTTTATTTAAAGAAAAAAATGGGGAAAATATTCTGGAAAAAGAGGGGAAGATTATTTAAAAAAAAAAATACAAAAAAAATTATATATATAAAAAAATTGATATTTTGTTGTCATTTTGATTCACGGTGATAGTAAAAAAAAAAACAGTACATGTTTACATTTATTTTTTCTGTATTTTTTATTTTTTATTTATGAGAATGAACACTTTTTCTATATCAATAATATAATGCATAGTTGATGGTAATTTTGCATTAAGACGTATGTATCCCAAAAATAACGTAATAAAAAAAACGTATATACTGTATAAAACATTTTATTTAAAGAAAAAAATGGGGAAAATATTCTGGAAAAAGAGGGGAAGATTATTTAAAAAAAAAAATACAAAAAAAATTATATATATAAAAAAATTGATATTTTGTTGTCATTTTGATTCACGGTGATAGTAAAAAAAAAACAGTACATGTTTACATTTATTTTTTCTGTATTTTTTATTTTTTATTTATGAGAATGAACACTTTTTCTATATCAATAATATAATGCATAGTTGATGGTAATTTTGCATTAAGACGTATGTATCCCAAAAATAACGTAATAAAAAAAACGTATATACTGTATAAAACATTTTATTTAAAGAAAAAAATGGGGAAAATATTCTGGAAAAAGAGGGGAAGATTATTTAAAAAAATAATAATAAATAAAATTACAAAAAAAAAATTATATATATATAAAAAAATGATATTTCCGTATTAAGTTCTATATCATGGTAAAAATTGGCAACATTTTAAATTAATACTTTTCTGACAGTATTAAAAATATCTTTGTCAACTTGCTTAGCTGCAACTCGTTTTGATCTTTTATGGTATGGAGATGTGTCAAGGAATTTTATACAGCAACACACAAACTATTTTAGTATTTCTTATATGTTCTGCAATGTATGTAATGTTTCCACTTAAATAAATCACTGAAGGGAGTCAGCCTGTCGCAAAACAAACTCCAGACGTCGCTGCACAAAATCTCACCTTCAAATATGTAAGCCTTTGAAGCGAAGTATAAGCCAATCGGTAGCGTGACCATGAGGATAGTGAAGAACAACAATGTCTTGAGGGCTGAAACCAAGGAGCCTTCGTTCCTGCAAGGAAGCCACATAAACACGCGCGGGCACAAATCAGCTTTTGTTCCCTTCGGGGGCATCTCCTGCGCTTGATACATTTGCTGTCACACTGGCTGGCAGCAGACGCACACATAAGCTGACTACGGAATGGATGCGAGAGGGGGCAAAAAAAAAAAAGCGTCTTTTCTTACGTTCGAAATTGAGGCGGGGGTCCGCCCAGGGTGTTCGATGACGCGCTGATGGATCCGTCCATTGTTTTATGGATACCCGACGAGGTAATATTTTTTTTAAGAAGAGGAAAACCCTGCAAACGAACCTTCCTTGTTTTGTGTTACTTCCGCATCAAGTCACGGGACCGTCACATGACCACGATCAGTATCGCGAGAATTGGGAGGTGACGTTGATAGGCACATTTTTAAACGTCATTTTTTTATTTATTTACTTGTTCTAAAATGGTCACAAGATTGCAACGTACACATAATTAAAATGTCCGTATTTTTTCCCTTTTTAAGAGCACTAAATAAATAATGCCAGAATTAAAAAATATAAGTATGCAAAATGATTGAGCAGTGTGAGCTAAAGATCACTTTACACAGACTAATGCGCTGTAAAACTTGTGAAATGTACAGCAGTCATGAATGGCATTTTGTTACAATTATGGCATGTCAACCTGCTATAAGGGCTAATAAGAAGGGTGCTGATGAATTTTCCATGCTGGGTGATAATGTACAATACATTTATGCTCTGCTAAAATATATATATACTGTATACACTCATAAAAATGTCTCAATCTCAACACCATTGTGTAATGACTATAAATCTCAGCTTTCCTTTTGAAACTTGTCTAATTATATTTGAATAAACAATACCATTAATATCAGTCTTTTTGGCCAGGCAATTCAAAACAAAGGCACATTCAAAAAAAAAAAAAAAGTGTTACTTCTGTCACATTTGGAGGTTTTGCGTGGCTGGTGTGCAGGCATAAGGCTGACCCAAGAGTATGCAAGAAGGCAAGGGATGCAAAAGTGTCTTTATTTAAAAAAAAAAAGGGGGGAGAGGGGGCACAGGGTAACAGAGTAAAAAAAAAAACAACTATCAAGTTAAGAACAAAACTGGAACAAAATACAGACGGACAACAGGACAAGACAAGTGGGTGGAGAGAGCTAATTGGCTGAAACAAAAGGGGAGCAATGTGACATTAAGTATCTTTTTTTTTTTTTTTTAAGTGTCAGTGAATAAAATGAAGTAGTCGCATTCCCGTCTTCACTTCAAATTTGCATCTTCCTGAGTCACCGACACAGGGTTAGGGTTAGCTAACACCGCCGACAACAATAACAATGGTCGGTCCCATTGACGCAGTTGTGCTGCAGTGGCTGATGGTTTGTTGATGTATTGTGTGCGCACATACAAGGTTTGGTGTCACGCGGGGACATATCCATGGACGATCTGTTGCTGTTACTGTGAGACTGTGCTAATAATTGCCTCAGCAGTGAAAAGCCTTCCTGTATTGCGTTGTTCAAGTGGGAAATGTTTGCAGTGATCTGCTGCATGGCGTCTGCGCTCTGTCTTGACGAGTCCTCGATTAGCTTCAACATCCTCTTCTTTAGTTGCAGGTCTTCCAGCACTTCAGGGTCAAGTTCACTTTTTCTTTTCAGCTTGCTATTGTGGCGGTTGCTCGGGTTTGCCTTGAGAAAGGAAAAAATAATAATGTAATCAGGGTGAACAATTCATCAAATTCAAAATTGATATTACAATGTAGTAGAATGACATAAAAAAAGCAAAGGCTGTAATTTGGAACATCTCTTATATGCTAAAGAAAATTAAAAATAACCTCACCACCTAGCGCTACTTTGCTGTACAAATTCTGTGCCAGTGAATGTGTACTAGCTTGTAGCATAATAAGTGCAGGGTTCAAATCCAGGTTGGTATTTTTATTTATTTATTTTACAACAGCCTACATGCCTTGAAGGTTATAGTTATGTTATAGTAGCCTATATTTGATGACAAAACAAAATGAAAAGTTCGGCGATTGACCAATCAGAGCCGTTCAAGACAAAATAGCGCTAGCAAAAGCGTTGTGCCAAAATAATTATCCCACCAAAAATAAATGTGTATCACCTGCCGCGGGATATCATCACTTTTACAACATAAAAGTGGCGATTTTTCAAAAACTTCAAACATGTGGAGAAAAAAAAACGAAAACATATTAACATTACACAGCTTTTTCGATGTATTGTGAGATTTCCTACTGCGTGCGTGGTTATTGAACGCACCTAAAGTCCATTGCAGAATTTCTTTTGTTTATCTGCGATTAAATATTATCTTACTTGTTACATATCCTTGTTTCTAAAACACACAAACACACGTGTCTTCATGGGTTTACTGAAAAACGCGGCAGGGGATGCAAGTTTCCCCCCGCAGGTAACTAACTACTTTGGCACAGCACCTGCTACGGCCAAAATATCCACTGGTTAAAAAAACAAAACAAAAAACAGACAAAACTTCTTCGGAAAAAAACTGTTTGTTTTACGGAGTAAACCTACCCGAGGCAAGGCACTGCGTTGGTTTACAACTGCAGGAGGAGGAATATCGTTGCTTTCGACGGATTGTGGCGAATCTGTAGAAAGTTCCAAAGTGGGAGATGAACTAGAAGACGGTTCTTCTTTTATGTCTTCTACTTTTATTATGTCTTCTTCTTTTACGTCCTCTTCTTTTATGTCCTTATTTATGACATCTTTATTTATGACGTCTTCTTTAAAGTCTTCTAATTTTGTGTCTTCTTTTACGTCCTCTTCTTGTATGTCCCCCGTGTCGACACCAGCGTCTATGAGACACGTGCCAGGCGACCTCCCCCAAATGTCCTCACACAGCTCGAAAAACAATAGCACCGCGCTTCCATGGCCATGTCGGCGTCCAGTCTGCACCGCCTGTTTGTATTTTACTCGGATGTTTTTTACCTTCGCGGTGATCTGTGCTTTCGTTATGGCATTGGCGTGGTGAGGGAAATCCTGGCCCGTCGAATGCCTCGGATATTTTGCCAGAAATGCGTCCGTTACGTCAGCATATTTTAACGGCCAGGATTCCCAGTCAACATTCTCCCGCAGTTTTGCCGTTTTGAAGTCACGCATTACCCGGAGCAGAAGTTCGACCTCGTCGTTAGTCCACGTGAATGACTCAATTTTCCCGTTCTTCGCGAAGTTCGGCGCCATTGTTGTGAGTTTGTTTGTGTCGGTCGGACTTCCTCTTCGCTGTTTTGATGACTTTATGTTACAGCGCCACTTACAGGCTTGGCATATATACTACACAAATTAAACCAAAACAAAAAAAAACATGGCACGTTTTTTTGCTGTTGTTGTTATTGATTAATAGTAAAAGTTTAATAAACACGTCAACAATATTATATATGAAAGAGAATAAATGTCAATTTTTAATTTGGGACTCAACATTGATGCCCTTTGATAGACTTTTATCACGCTCTTTCCCCCCCCCTCTTAATCTCATTTTGATTGGGTCAGTTGCAACTTGCAATGTAGTCATGAGATGTCGATGAAAGTCAATGTGACACATTCCCAAGAGGCATCATAATCAGGCGGAGTTACATGCATTCAGGCTCCTTGAACTATCTGTATACTGTACATGTATATTGGTATCAATATGTAAAATCAACAACTGAAGGTCAACCATTTAAAATAAGTACATTGAATCAGATATTAATTCTCATTTTTTCTTACTGTTGATAAGACATGAGGTGGCTTTGAAAGTAATATTGACATGTGAACTTGACTTAATTGAACTAAGATTACACGATTTTGTTGGATGTAATTAATATAAAATCATATGAGGTGGTGGCAGGCCCATATTTTGTTTCTCCAATAAACTCCCATCACCTTGGTATGATAGATGTAGATCTGTCAAAAGGACTTTATTAGTCCCCTTCGTTGCTCAAGCGTTGACAAATGACAATGAGGATCTTATCGGAGTTCATTTAGGGATGGAGGTTATTGCAAGGCTACGCTAAATTATTTTTGGGTTCATTACAGACTGACTTCTGACTGTACTTCAAGCATCAGAAATGAATAAGACAAAAGTCAGTTCTACCACTTTCGGCACCTTTATTGCAAATATTGACAACACCGGCTCACCTATTTATGTATTTATTTATTCATGCTTCATTTTAAACCTTTAAACTGTTACTTTAGCACAAATGGAGTAGCCACAAGATGAGGAGATGCATTGCCTCATTCATTTAAGACTGTATATTATATATAAGACACTGTATATTACGTGGTACAGCATGAAAATAATGAATGTTGAATATGCCCAATATTATGTTAAATTCATAAAAATACTAAGTGTGTATGTATGTAGGAATTTTTGCTATCTTGATAGCACGACTGCATATGTAAATTTAGAGATGGAGTACTGACTGTTTTTCTGGTAGTGTTGAGCTCCCCGGTGGAGCAGCACTTTCTGCTCCAGTTGGCTTCTTTTCTCGCTGGTCGGCCGGTTCCTCAAAACACATTTCCGATAAAAAGGGCACACAAAAGACACAAGCATAGGCGGACGCATCATCAGTCCAACATGTTGATAAGAGAAACGTAGATGCCAAGAATTGCAAAATAGAACGAATTATTTTAAGGTTGTTTTATTATCATGGTAGATGTTCAACAAGTGATTATATCAATTTTCGGATCATAAATAATGTACGATATGAGATGTTTGTTGGTATCATTGTTAATCTATTCTGCAATGGTGGCAAATGTTCTTCTAATTGATTGAAACAAAATCAGAACGTATAATTGCAATCACAAACTTTTATGAGAAGTAATGTCAACCCCAAAACATTTTTTTGGACAATAACATATTCAATGCAGCCCCACTAGTCTAAACGTGATATTCTGATTAATATTACATTTGTGGAATATGAGTTATGAAGCAAAATCCAGCCGTTTTTATCCATCTCAGGGGGCGGCCATTTTGCCACTTGCGAACGACTGAAGATGACGTCAATGTTGCTCAGGCAACGACCAATCACAGCTCACCTGTTTTATAAAGCTGAGCTCTGATTGGTTGTTATCTGAGCCCTTAGCAACTGTGATGTCATCTTCAGTCGACAGCAAGTGGCAAAATGGCCGCCCCTTGAGATGGATAAAAATGGCTGGATTTTGCTGCGTAACTCATATTCCACAAATGTAATATTAATCAGAATGTCATTTTTAGACTAGTAAGGTCACATATAACACATTATTGTCAAGAAATGTTTAAGATTGACTTCCAACTTCCTTAAAACTACTCCACTAGAGCACTGACAGAGATTGGCGAGAGAACGGGAAAGTGCTATCTAAGATATGCTGTCACTTTGTGGTGTTTTATTTGTATTACTGGAATTACATGGCAGTAAAATGTCTGTACTAGCTCTGCGGTTACATCAGCGTACTGATGGAATTGAAATTTATGGTCTGTAAAATACAGTAAAATTAAAATGTGACATTTGTTGGCAAGTTTCCAGGTCATTTTCATGCTTGTCATAAGCCCTTTGGGCTGCTTATTTACATTAAGATCTGCTTGTTAGAAAATTTATTTGTGGAACTAATTGCTATAATTGTATTACTCATACAGCCAGCAGCCAGACACTATGTTTGAATAAGTTTTGTACAGATATAATCGCACTTTGCCATCAGTGGCTCTAAAACTCGTGTGGTTCACTTTTTGAAGTACAGTTGTCCACAAAACTTTGGTTAAACTCCAAATTGTACCACTTTTAGGTCATTTGACAGCTGTTGTAAATCCTGGTAAGCGACGCCGAAAGACCGAGCGAGCCGGAATTAGCCGGAGCAGCTAACAAGAGCGGCTAGCGCTAGTTAGTCGGAGCCATAGGCTGGAGTGGCTAACAAGAGCAGCTAGCAGGAGGAGCTAGCTCTTTGACTGCCAGACGTTTTCAGAAAAGGGATGCCGTGGGTGCCAGTCGATTTAAGCATTTTGACTGATCTTTCAAGGTCCACAGAAAATTATGTGTTTGGACTATGGAAACACACATACTACCAAATGAAAGATTGGACTCTCATCTTTCATCAGGAAAAAAAAGTTTGTTTCTACCTTATTCCGTTTTTCAGTAATCAACAATAGAAAATGGTTAGTTTCACCTCTGTTTTGAAACAAACGTCTTTTAACGTCTTTGGCACTCCTCCATAGGATTTTACTAAACGTTATTTAACTTTTTGGCAGTCAAAGAGCTAGTAAAAAAAAAAAAAAAAGCTAGAAAAGCTTGCGAGAGCAAATGTGACAAGCGACGGGTCCGAATCACGGGAGTTAGTGATGACCACCTGCAGGCACTACCTGTGGAAAATAAGCTCCGGGTCCGACACTCGAGGCAGGAACCTCACAGGCTAACTACATTCGCAAAATTGTCCTTTGGGCATCTTGTAGCAGGTGGCGGCGAAACATGGCAACTCTAATAAAGTCAGACTACAGCCAAGTATTATAGTAAGATAATTAGTGATTACTTAACTTAACATATTTTTTTGCATACTATTGAACATGAACATTTTTTTGAATTTTATGAATACATTTTTAGTTCACCACTAGATGGCGCTAGGGATCAGCTGCAACTGTCTCCGGTCAAACATTAACACCCCCGTTACGGTGGGATTAGGAATTTTAATAAAACAACCACATCAAAAATAGGAGCTTAATCAAAGGTCATGTTCTCAACGGAATTAGAGTATATAGAATTGGAAGTTCAATAATGGGTTGGCTTCCCTCTTGGCTTGGCACCTCTGACCTTGTGGATAGGATTTCCCATGGTTCCACCGATGCTCTTTTGCATTCTTCATTTGCTCCATGCTTGCAGTCAAATGAGGCTCCGCACGCTACACCTGTTGTTTGGCGCAAACGTGTTCTAAGCGACTTAGGATAAAATGTTTATATAAATAGATTGGCAGCTGAGTATACGCGTCGCAATTAAAAGTTTGTTTGTGAAGGACTGTGAGACGGAAACTTGTACCACTGTGACGTTTGCCATCTTATTTCGGATGTCATTTAAAAACAACAGGCTTTGATATGAATAGTCCCAGAGGAGTGGAACATTACAAACCGGAATAGCTTCATTTTCATTGCGATTCTGTACAGTGAAATTAAGTGCTCTGTTTAATGCAATTTCATATTTTTATTAATTTTTTAGTACTTGTCCATTTGGTCGCCAGTAAATGCCACTTAAAATGCCATTTCATTAATTAAAAAGTGTTAATCTACCACTTCTCTTCTATACCAAGGTTTTCCATTCGTTTTCCCCATCTTAACTCATTCAAACCCCAAAACGTCTAAATACGTTTTTAAATACTTTGTCCTTCACTCCACTGACCTGAAGAGGTCGCTTAAAGCAATGGTAGTTATTACGAAAAAAAAACGGCCAGCAGATGGCAGCAGAGTATAAGAGATCAACCAGGGCCATGTTTAAAAAAAAAAAGAAGCTATTTTCGACACTGTTTTAAACAGGTTTGTGAATAATGATGAAACTTTATTCTATATTCTAATACTAATTGCTGCAAAACTGAAACAGATACAAATATACTTTTCTTTCCTGATAAAAGAACAGACTCTAATCTTTCTTTTGGTAGGTTCCATGTTTTTATAGCAACAGAACACAATATTCTGTGGGCCTTGCAAAATCCAGTAAGGCAGACGGGAGCGAAGGGGGTTGCTTCAGTGAAAATGGCTGTGAGTGAATGACTTAATAATAATTAATAAATATTTTAAGAATTCACTATCCAATCAATTATTCCATTAATTACTGTACTTGGATAGTTGCCCCGCCCCCATTTCGTGGCAGAAATTTTGTGTCAACCAATTTTTGTTAGCTGATTTTTCCCCAAGTCCTTGACCCAAATTTGTAAGCATCAAACCTACTTTCAAGGCTTACTGCCAAATGCTATATAGCAAGATGGCTGCTTTTGTTTTCCGCCTTTTTTTCCCTTCATTTTATGCCAGCGCAAGACGTTTCTGGTATTCGTCAAATAACAAATTGACGTAGCTGAGATCATATCTATGTACTGTGCCGTTTTTGTTGGTGATCTGCCAACGCTGATCATTTTTCTTGTAAAGAAAAAAAACAACATCTTGCGCTATTTTCAAGAAACAAGCATGGGAAGACTTCATTAAGTTATTTAACTCTTTCACTGCCAAACGTTTTCAGAAACGGGTTGTCCCCACTGCCAGCCGATTTAAGCATTTTGAGTGATCTTTCAAGGTCCACAGAAAATGTTGTGTTTGGACTATGGAAACACACATACTACCAAATGAAAGATTGGCTTTCATCAGAAAAAAAAGTTTGTTTCTACCTTATTCCGTTCTCCAGTAATCAACAATAGAAAATGGTTACTTTCACCGAAATTCTCTGTTTTGAAACAAAAAACGGAGAAAAACTGCTTTTTGTGAAACGATGTTATTTCATGCACTCTAGTGAATTGTACACTTCTTTTTGTCCATGAATGATGCCACAAACACCTAAATAGTGCTTTACTTCTGTAAAACGCTTTCACCAACAATGAAAAAGTGTTTTTTGATTGCAAAATACGTTTATTTCCATTCAACAGTGTAACAATTTGACAAAACAATTTCGCAAACTATTTACAAATGTGTGCAACTGTGGTACTACTTACAATTATGTGGATGTTTCAAATACAGTTTTTCCTTTTGTAACGCTCTCCTGCGTGCAAGGAGACGCCAGGACGCGCACAACAGTTTACTTTCACTTTCACATTGGTCCGTTTTGAGTGCAAACGTTACACTTTCTTGACGGCCTTTTTTTCCGGGGAATAAAAAGCAAGTAGCAGACTGTACACACTTCCTCCGATGAATATGCATTGGACTCGGGGCACTCTCCGTCGTCCGATCGAACGTCCGCCTGTGCGTGCTCGGTTGCGCTCCGCGTTACGACACCGTCATAGCCGCCGCGTCAGCGGTTCCAATTTCGCCGTCAAGCTCGGATTCACCTTCCTCATCATCGATGATGATCATCGTCGTCATCAACGTACTATTTTAGCGTTGGTCGATGCCTTTCGTCTTGTAAGTGTAGAGCTGCTTGCAAACGCTCGCCATTGCCCGTTCCCTCCTCCATCTAGCTCCAGCTAACGTCTTCTACTGCCGCGTCAACGCTTCCCAACCACGGAGTCACCACCCTCATCTTCATCATCGATGATGATCATCGTCGTCAACAATGTGCTCTTTCAGCGATGCTTTTGGTCTTTGAAAAAAACGGCTCGGGCGTGAGCTCCTCGCGACCGGCCGCCATTTTTCCCTTTGTCTTCCATTTCCTGCTCGACGCTCTAGCTCCGCCTCTACTGACGCCCACCCGATCTTGTCAAAAGAGAGTCATCGCTGCCCTCTAGGGGCCAAAAATAGTCATTAGGCACAACAGACCGGCTGGAAACTTTCACCACAGCTCCGGAAGCCTTGCCCGCACCAGTTTCCAAAAAATAAAAATAAAAAATTGGATGACGTCTTTAGACGGCATTGGCAGTGCTCCGTAGGTTTTTACTTGACATCTATAAACGTCAATGGCAGTGAAAGAGTTAAACACTATCACACAAAATCCCCACGGCTCTATATGAATTCATCAAAAAAAAAAAAAAGTCAAAACATTTGATGCGAACAATGTTTCGCCTCCTTGGACCCATGACACCTAAAACCTCCTGGTATGATTGCGACCCAAAGCCCATTGGGACACATTATATGCATGAGAACACACGGAGGACTAAATCTGATGCACAAATCCATTAGGAGACTGCAGTCGCAGAGACGTGTGCTACTGTAAAATGCAACGGCGTGCAAGAGCTGTAGAAATGCCTGCGTGCCAAGACGAGCTGCATCGTTGCAAGGCCATCAAGTCCATCCGATGCTTCGTTGCGCTTTCATTTTGTGCTAATTGTGTTAGAGGCGTCCGTTTTCCAAATCCTCTTTTATCTCTTGCTAATTACCTTTTTTTTTGGGGGTGGGAGGGGGGTATTTTCAGTGTGATCACTTGCCATCATCCTTGGAAACAATTTTTACATGAGCGGCTTTGTGATAAACGTTCAATGATGTGAAGTAGGCGCACAACTGAGCGCTTTTATTGAATGACAATGACGTAGAGGTCAAATGCAGCCAAATAGATTTTTGAAAAGGTTATTAGAAACAGAGGCTGTTTCTCAATATAAAGAACGCAGCGTACGGTGTTGTGAACTCACCAAGTGCGTTCTTCACGAATCTTGTTGTGAATTTGAATGGCTGTTTACTTATATTATATTACTTATAATTACTTATATTATACTGATATTTTCATAGTTGAGCATTCACAAGCAACAACTGATGCATCCTTGGTTTAAGCTAGCTGACAAGAACAACAACCCGGGTATTCCGTAGTCCTTCATAAAAGAACACTAATGATCTTTTGTGTTAAATCAAAATACGGCATTTGCAAACATCTGTTTTTAATTTATTAACCAGTGATTGGTGTTTATTTTGTATTCTGTATTTATATGGTAAGAAAAAAAAAAAAGTGGATTGCTGTTGTACTATGTTACCGGTTCGGTCATTGATTGAGTCAAAATGCAAAATTAAAATGAATTAGATTAGTCGATTAATCGATTGAATAATCGATAGATTAATCTATTCTAAAAATACCCGATATTGACAGCACTAATTTCCGAACCAAATCCGGTTGGAATTCAGATCTATCTGGGGTGGGTGAAAGATTCTGGACTTGTAATTTTGTCGGTGTCTGGTTGGTGCTGGATCTCACTTTGCGTCATCTTTCCTTCCTTTGGTCCTTCCTCTGGTTTCCTGACAACTTCACAATTCTGGCGGCACTCTGAAGTATCCATTTAAGGTGAAGTGTCTTGGATTTATTATATATATATATATATATATATATATATATATATATATATATATATATATATATATATATATATATATATATATATATATATATATATATATATATATTTATATAATTTTCGGGAGGGTTGTCGAAAGAATAATACTGAGCTCTCAAAAAAAGAGAGCGAGAGGGGAAAAAACACAAATTCCAAACATTCTTGCTTGGCAACGGTAACTTACTTGGGCGGCCACGCGACTGATGAAATTTCACGAGATCACATGGACGTACATATTGCGGGCTAGAATCCAAGCTTATGTAAGGGCGGGTAATGCTTTGAACCCTCTGTTAGTTAAATGCACAAAGCACACACCAAAGTTGTTCACGGAATATATTGACTAACTGGCTGCAAACTTCTAATGTCACTTTGTAAGGGGACTTGTTCAATTTTAACATGCCAGAACAAATTAATTTGCCACCTTTAGGACCCCGTGCGCGACAAGTGGTGAGTGGGAGGAGTTCGTCTAGGTCGATAGATGAGAGGAGTAAAGGGTGATAGCAGGGAGTGGAGGAGGAAGGATGACCCTTGCCATTAATCTGTGACTCTTTTGGCGTGGTACAACCGAGGCCGTCATCCTCCCCGGAGCTCCTTTAGCCACTCATCTGTGGCTGACCTTGCACTGGCATGTTGGATATTTCTTTTCCACATCACAGATGCTGACTCCAAAGTTTGTACGCGCAGGTTTAAGCCATTTTTGTTGCTCTGCGAAGTGACAGCGTCTGCACCCAAAACATAGTTTGAGTCACGTTGGCATTATCCTACGCTTCTACAAACATTTCATTTGATTTTAGTCGCAGCTTAGTGGTGGAAAACCTGAAAATAGAGCTGATGGTAAAACATGCTGAGAATATTAAATTGCAAAAATGGAAATGAGTCATTCATGTTTTATCTCAAGAAATCTTTGGGATTTTTTCTGTGAGGTGAACCGCAGATAAGATTGTTGGATCACGTAATCACACCACTGTCTCCCTGATTTATATCATGCCTCTTTGTCTGACTTTTAATATGCATGAATGTATGCCTTGTCTTAGCAACTGCTTTTTTATTTGGTTCGTGTGTATGAAGCAAAACCCTGAGGAGTTTTGTTTTCAGCAGTAAATCATTTGAGGGATTATACTTTTTAATGGATTGGAACCATAGAAGTCCAACAGTATCAAAGCTATCATTGAGTCATTTGCTCCCCAAAACAAATAAAACATTCTATTTTAAATATTGCCATGGTCCCAAAAACGTATTTATACGTTTTATTGTTTAGTTTTTTTTTTTTTTAAATGCTAGAGCATACATTAGGCTTTGATGCAGCCTCTGATCAGAAGAGGTCACTTAAATCAATGGTAGTTATTACAAAAAATGGCCAGCAGGTGTCAGCAGAGTATAAGAGATCAACAGGCCCATGTTGGAAAAAAAGCTATTTCCCCAGTGTTTTTTTTTTTAAAACAGATTTGTGAATAATAATAATGAAACTTAGCTATATTCTAATGCTAAGTGCTGAAAAACGGAAACCAGATACAAATACTTTTTTTTTTTTACCTGATGAAAGAAGAGACTCTAATCTTTCTTTTGGTAGGTTCCATCTTTTTATAGCAATAGAACACAATATTCTGTGGGCCTTGCAAAATCAGTCAAAATCCAGTAGAACAGCCGTGAGAGTGAAGCGGGTTGCTTCAGTGAAAATTGCTGATAGTGAATGAGTTAATGAAGTCCACATTCTCAGTGAAAAAAAAGCTTGTATTTGACATCGATATGCATAGATGATGAAATATTACAGCAGTATCACATTCATTACATTTGCACATCCACCGTTTAATATTCTTGGCCACTACATTCCAAGTAGGCGTGTAATCTTTGGGATCTGAGCTAAGTGTTGAATGAATCCCACATTGGATGGATAAAAGATTGCACTTAAAAAGATCAAAACACACACTTATTCTCTTTCTTTATTTCTTGACATGCTCATAATGGATCCGACCAAAAGATGCTGTGAGTCAGTAGCACGTGTTTGATAGGCTTTTCGGTTGTCCAGTCTTTGGGTGATCTGATGCTTTTTTTTTTGGTTGGCTAACTTCTCATATAAATGCATCATTGGTAATGTAGTGGTTCACACCATGTAGCACATAGGTCTTGAACTCAGGTCCTTGAGGGCGGCAGTCCTGCATCTTTTAGAGATTTTCCGCCTCTAACACAACTGAATCAAATGATCAGGATCATTATCAGGTTTCTGCAGTTTGCTGATAAGCAAATCATCTAAAACCTCTAAAAGCCAGAGGTCATGGGTTCGATCCCGTGCCATTGTGATCACCTGGAAGTATCCTTGAGCAAGATACTGAACCCCAGTTGCTTCTGATGCTACGTCATCAGTAGATGAATGAGTAGTCGAATGTAAAGCGCTTTGAGGGCTTTGTAGGTCGAAAAGCGCTACATATGAATGCAGTACCATTTACCAAAACATGAAGGACTGTGGCCTTCAAGGACCAGAGTTTGAGACCCCTGCTGTAAAGCAGTGGTTCTCAACCGCGGTCCTCGAGTACCTCTATCCAGCCTGTTTTTCCATGTCTCCCACAGCCAACACAGGTGTTTCAAACGATCAGCTAATCAGCAAGCTCCGCATGAAGCCTCAATAATGATCCTCAGCTGTGTTGGCTGAGGGAGACGTGGAACACAGGCTGGATAGGGGTACTCGAGGACCGGGTTTGAGAACCGGTGCTGTAGAGGTATGGGTTGGCTCACACTCAGTGACCGACAGTCCACGGAGAAGTCTGTCTTTTGTTCGCCTGTGATCGTGAACAGTGCCATAGAAAATGAATGGCGGGACTACTGCCATGTCTAAAGGCACTAGTTGAACACAAGATTCCCGATTTTCCATCAGGACAACAGTCTGCTATACATTTATCTCTGCTACATTATTGTTTGTTACAGCAGCTGAGGGTTTACTCTTTAGGCCCTCTGTGGCACATCTGGAGGTTTCCACCAGGAGCGAACGTGGCACGCACAGAGCAAGGAGAATTGTCTTGTATTCTTTTCGAAAGTTTTGGTTGAGTAGTCCGTAAATGATGGCGTTGAGGCAGCTGTTGAAGTACGCCATGAAGTAGCTGGTGACAAAGAGCCACTGCGGTATATTGGGCGCAACCTTAGCTGGGTTTATTGCCACCGCCAAGCCGATGAAGTTCAACGGCGCCCAACAAACGGCAAACAACACAAAAACCATGAACATAGTCAGGAAGTTCCTCACGTCGCTTGGTTTTAGCTTGGCCCCTTGCTCCGGTTTCACCCGGTGCTTCACTTGGATCACCCGGACCCATATCCTCAAGTAGCAGTAGGACACCACCAGCAGCGGGATCAGGAAGTGGATGACCACGACTGAGATGGTGTAGTACGAGCTAACAGTCTGGGCAAAAGTGCAGGAGTATATTCGAGGGTCGTACTGCAGCGAGCCCACAAAGAAGTTGGGCACGGTGGCGATGGCGGTGAAAGCCCAGGTCAGTCCCAGGTAGCAGCAGGTGTTCCTCAGGCTGAACACGCGGTCGTATTGCAGGCTATGGCAGATGTAGCAGTAGCGGTTGATAGCGATAGCCATGATGTTGAAGATGGAGCCGATGACGCTGATGCCCATGATGAAGCCGCTGGCTTGGCAGTGTAGGTCCCCCATGGTCCAGTCGTCGTGGAAAATGGCCGTCAGCACCAGAGGGTAGGGGTACAGCGCCACCACCAGGTCCGCAACTGACAGACTCACCACAAAGATGTTGCCTGGAGAAACAGAGGATGCTTAAACATTTAAACAACAGAACAAGAATAGCCACAGCAGACAGATTCCCTCAAACTGTGACTCTGGAAGTCTAACTGTGACTTCCTCTCATATAATTGAATCTATTGTGCCATCTGGGACCTGTTTTGCCCAAGAATCAGGCTAAAGCGATCGTCGCCTCAACTGACAGACAACAAATATCTTTTATGCAACATCCATAAACTACTGGAAATGCGTAAAAACTGACAGACTCGATCCCTTGGTGTCATGATTAGTATCAGCTGTGCTGTTTCCGTTGCAGTTGCTGGGCACCTGCAGCCCGTTAGCTCATCAGGCCAGGTTAAAAGCCTGAGAGAAACATCAATGAGTGTCGGGATATTCGTCCGTGACACTACTCACTTGACCCGACTGGTAAACGCTTATCCGAGAACCAGCTGCTGATCTCCATGACTTACCTTTTTTGCCGCCTGTGTGCGCGGTTTTGAGTTTGTTTGCTATCCGCCTGTGCGCGTGAGTTTGTGTTTACTTTTGTCCGCCTGTGTGCGTGATTTTGTGTTTTCGTTTATTACTACATTAAATCTAAGTTATCCTCATCCCTGCCGTGGCTCGCCTTCCTCTCTGCATCTGGGTCCTCCCTTCTCAAGCCGTGACACTTGGGGATTGAGCCTGCGAACAAGTACCACCTTGACTTTAATCTGAGACTTCTTTGACAAATCATTGCTAGTTGTGCTTTGTCAATTGTGTCCTCACTTCTTACTGAAAGCCCATCTTGAATTCTCTTATTATAAACTCTGGAAAATGGGATGAATTCTCCGAAAAAGTGGTTACACAACCTCGGGCTTGTTTTTAACAAAGCAATGATGAAGAAAAAGGAAAAAAAAAGATGATAGTCCTGGTCCATCACAAGGTTTCTTAATTCCAGAGTGAAAACCTTTGATTCAGCTAACAAGAACAAACTGGAATCATTTAAACATTTTTAGGCAATAATATGTTATATGCGACCTCACTAGTCTGAGCATGACATTTGATTAATTAGGGTGACCAACCGTCCTCTTTTGGGAGGCCGGACCATTTTCTTACGTCCTGTTTGAGCATCCGTAAAAAAAATAAATAAATAATAAAAATAATGAAAATGTCCGGTTGGCATTGCATGACTAATAAGAGGTGAAGTACAAAAAAAGGGAATATGGTCACCCTAGATTAATACATTTGTGGAATATGAATTATGCGGCAAAATCCAGCTATTTGTATCCATATCAGGGAGCGGCCATTTTGCAACTTGCTGTCGACTGAAGATGACATCACAGCTGCTCGGGGCTCAGGCAACGACCAATCACAGCTCACCTCTTTTCTGAAGCTGAGCTGAGCTGTGAGCTTGTTATCTGGGACCTGAGCAACTGTGATGTTATTTTCACTCGACAGCAAGTGACAAAATGGCCGCCTTCTGATACTGATACAAAATTGCTGGATTTGGCTGCTTAACTCACATTTCACTAATGCAATATTAACCAAAATACCGTATTTAGACTAATGGGGCTGCATAAAACATATTGTCAGGAAAATTTCTGGGGGTTGACTTCCCCTTTATGAACCTTCAATAACATTGTTTCTCACATACACAAGTTTTTTTTGGGTCATTTTAACAAAACAGTACTTTAAAAATGGTATTTCTAGTCCATCAAAACACTTTCTGATTCCATAAAAAAAAAAGTTTACTGAAAACTTGTTTAATGGGCTGCTGTGGATGAACTTTACATTCAATTCAAGGCCCACCTTAAAGTTCACATTTTGCAACAAGAAAATAATCTGGCATTTTCAAGTCATAAAAATCACATCCTCAGAGGACATTGCCTTCAGATTGTGTAAAGTTAAATGAGGGGCAAAATAGCCGTTTAAAGACCAAGTCAGGATTTTGATTAGGATCGCAAATAGCTGATTTGGACAAAAGTGTTTCCGCCTCTGCTTTGATACGAACTGATTTAATATGAGGAGAAAAGAATGTGTCTTGCATTTAAAGAGGAAATTGGCACAGTTTGCTAGGATGCATTTTGCATAATTTGAACTGCCTATGGCCAGCGCGGCACGGAAGTGGTTAGCAAGTCTGCCCCACAGTTCTGCTGTCCGAGTTCAAATCTTGGCTCTGACCTTCCTGGGAGGATCAAACATTTTCTATGTGGTTGAATTGCAAACTTTAGTAGCTGGATCCTGTGGGCCTCACTTGGCCCCAATGCAAGCAGACCGTAACGTAAATGAATACTACCTCTAGCAGTGTTGATTAGAGACAAGCATAGTTATGTATGTAAATGCAAATTTTTTAATGCAGATTTTGAATCGGATTTCGTGCAGTGTACCTAATTCAATGGTGTGTTAGTGTGTTACACAATCATATAAACAATACCAGAAATTTGAATTTGCATTTCATAATCCTGTATATATTTTTTTCTTTTCACATTTATTTGTGAGGAAATTGCGTTGGAAGACTGACAGACACGCGAACATAGACACACAAATATGGATTATGATTTTAATGTTGTCGTGTGTGTTATTATCCCGTCCTCCTTCGGTCAAAGCTGGAGGTTGCGTGACACTGGATCATCTCAGAGGGCATGAATCATAGAAAATGACGTCTGATGTTGTTACAGTGCAGCTGTTACTGACTGGGCCGGGAAGATAAAATATAAATCAATTGTAATGTTGTGTCAGATTGCATATCAGATAAGGGAGATCATGTACTGTGGCGTCTCAATTCAATCTACAGTACACGAAGATTTAAAAAACGCATAAGTAGCCACTCCCACCCTACAAAAAAAAAAGAGAACAAAATGTCTGTTTGTTTGGTTAACATAGTCACTGTCCACCTACTTTGCAAATAATCCCGATCAGTCATTAAATAAATTAAGTGGTCCCAAGTCCAAACGTTAACGAAACAGCCAGACAAAAGGAATTGGAAAAAGGAGTTAATTGTAGATAGTGCATAATTTAATTCTCAACACGATGGCTTGCCAAAGCCTGTTACGATCCTTTCACCCTTCATTAATCCGGCTTTTGCTTTATCTATGTACTTTATGGGCTAATTCAGTGCCATTTTCATGAGTGCAAAACAATGGTGGGGCACCAACCACTTAAATAGGAACCATACCAAGAAAAATACAGTACATACTTTTTTTTTCTGGCAGTTTTTTCTTTTACGTTGAATAGCTCTGTGCTAAATCAGTAATCACGCACAAAATGTGTTGTTATCTCTACAATTTTTGAAGGTAAGCTTGCTAACATTAATTTCTAGTTACTTTAGCTTGATATATATATAATAAAATATATATATTTAAGTTCATGTGCTTATTTTAACACTGGAAGAGCCTTCTAAATGTTTCAGCAAGCGTAAATTAAAAGAGTAGAAATGCTTTTCATGAATTCCAATGAAGCTATAAGAATAAAAATGAAATTGAATATTTATCTCTTTAATACTTTTGTTTTTTTTACCATTAGTATCTTCAAAACGGTGGCCCCCTTTTCAGGTATTAGCAGAGCATCAAAAAAACAGCCCAGGCCGTCGCTCAGCCTTGTTAAAATAAAAATAAACGAATTTGTTCTTCCTTCTTGAGTCAGCTCACTGGGCAATCCTGTCAGTTTGCATTTGTGCCACTCAACTCGCTATGCGCATTTGTCATTGTGCAGGGGTTTGAATTCTGGCTGACATGCTGCAGCACAGTGTTAGCGTCTGCACCGACTGGCCGGGTTGGCCTACAGCCTGAACTTTGGCCGGCTCAACCGTCTCTCCTCCTCATTGTCAAGAGAATTAGGTAAGTACTAAAACACAGCTGGGAAGATAGGGAAATTTATTTACACACGATTTCCATCACTGTTTTTTAAAAAGTCTGTATATGTAGTAATTCAACTTTTAAACAGTTTAATCACCAACATCATTTGACAAGAAGAAGAAGTAGTAGAAGTAAGAGGAACGGACTGTGATAGAACAGCCTCTCATGTTGTGCTAGCGCTAGTGCTAATGTACAAATATAGCAGTTAGCTATAGTCCCCGCCTTCACATCTCCCCTTTTACTGTTACTGCGCCATCACAACTATACGCAGAATTGAACAACACTAATCTAAAGTAAGCAGGTAACATTTATGTTATTGTATAAATATACATTATATATAGACAAAAGAACCGGAGCACCCGGAGAAAACCCGCGTAGCTAAAAGGAAAACATGAAAACTCCTCTCAAGATGACAGGAGTCAAGAATCGAACACAGAACCTCAGAAGCAAAGTTGATAACCACTCAAACACTGTGCTGCCAATTGTCATTGTTATATAGTGCAGTAAAATGTTAGAATAGCGTAACTGCTTAGCATCGAGCAGGAGAAAGAAACTACTGCTACTAATGCATAGCAACAGAGTAAGCTAATGTTAGCATTTGTCCTTATTTTTGTCATTTTAAGCCGTGGCATTCTCAATGTTACAATGTTGCGGTGATGGTGAAACAATGAGAGCCATTCCACACTTTGAAATCGAGATAGCTACTGAAAATAGCGCCTAACACTCTCGTACCTTTTCCCCTTCCCAACGAGTAGAAACTCGCCAGTAAAGAATGAAGCCAAAAGAAGTTAGGTAAAATGAGTAGAAAACAGGCTTTTAGTTCCATACCACACATATTGTAGCATTTTTAAAATACTGGATAATAAAGTCATGTTCGCTACTTTGTGTATTCATTTCTAATAATGCAGTCTATGGGTTGTGCCTTCTGTTTATTTGTCAGGAACATCTTAAAAAATGTTGGAAATAAAAAGGCCTCAAGTTTTTTTTTTTTTCTCAAGCTATTTACATTCCCTTGTGTCCTTACCACCAGTTTCTTGTTATGTAATCATCGGTGTGTACATCGTCTCCTGTCTTTGTTTATTCCCGAAGCAAATATTGTGCATTTGCATGTTGACTGTGCTTCTCGCTTTGGATTTTGCCCTTTTTGTATTTTTATTCTTATAAAAGTTTTGACCGCTACGTGATCCTCATTCGCCACAGGAGCTCATCACAAACAATATTTCAGAATATATATATATATATATATATATATATTAGGGGTGGGGGCAGCAGTGAGCTTGGTACAAAAGGGCTGCAACACTTTCAGGAATATAACCTGACTCATTCGCTCCCTTCTAGCCTACAAGCCTTGCAAGCCGAAATAAAAATTGATTCCATATGTTGGCATATTAATGGCGCGTTGCGTGAGCCGAGCAAAATGGAAAGGCAGACACAACGAAAACAAAGACACAATTCAAATCAATGGGGAAGGATAAACATACAGCGAGACCACTTGCATGGCTGCACACGATTCTTCGGCTTCTCTGGTTTTATATTTGCCCCTCAGTCTCACCTCACACCTCACCTAAGAGCGCCGTAAAGCATTCCTTTTAATATGACTGAATGCCAGCAACACCTTATTGTTACCTCCAGTGGTGTCGTGGTCCCTGGAGAAGTGGGTATACTCAAAATTCTACTTACCGGCACTGGAACTTTAAAAAATAAAAATAAAAAATAAATAACTTTTGGGTTTTGCTTCTAGAAAAACACCCTGTTTTAAGTAAGTCGGTTCACATAAAGTAAATGTTACCCACCCTACCAGTTACTGCATGCGGATGGAAAGAGAATACAGCATAATGCGATTGGCGTTTTCTTTACTGATGTGATTTCATCGGATTATTCTAACTTCTTCAATGCTTACCACATTAGAAAGAAATAAAATGTCATCTTTTATTTAGCTGCCTGGAAATGATGACATATCTAATGTGACATCTTAAGTGATATTCACCAAGGAGCTGTCCTGTCAATTTAAGATGTCCGGCCTGGTTTGACTCAGTCAGTCCAATAACTCAATTAACCCCCCCCTGCACTCCTCGAACCCTCTGGGACACCCCAGTGTTGAGGTTTTATTCGTGACAACAGCGTATAAGGCTGCATTATGAGTTAAAATAAATAAATAAATAAATGAGTCCCTCCCCACATTTACATGAAGTGCCTGACGTGGAAGTTCAAGCACAAGTCATTCTTTCCACCATCTGTTCCCTCCGAACCCTTTTTGTGAGTGTATTTTTAGTTTGTTTAACCCCACTGGGACATCGTAACGTTAACACCCCACTGTGGCAGTGCCACAGTGTCACGTGCCCCCACATTAACAGTCACTTTGGAGATCCTCTGCCATTTTGGCACTTTAGAATGCCCGAGAGCTGAACAACTAATTAAATTCTTTTTTTAATTTTTTTTTTATGGAGGGCTAAGTTTTTTATTTTTTATGGAGAGCTAAGTATTGTTCATTCGGTAATTTTACCGATTTGACATGTCATCATCATTGCTCTCTTTTTTTTAAATGTATTTTATTTTTTAAATTTTTGTATGTGTACGTGCGTGTGAGTGTGTATTCATTAGTTCACCTAAAACCTATTAAAAAATCCCATACCGTTCACCTAAACCGAACACTTCCAGCCAGAGTCGTGAGGCCGTCAGGAGACCCGAGGAAGGACCAAAGAAAGGAAAGTGAAATGTGAAATTCAAATAATTAAATTCAAATCGACGTCTCATAGCAATAAAATGCCATTCTTCGTCAGTCAGTAGGCTTTATTTTTTTATATACTTATATGTGTTTTATTTATTTATTTATTTGTTTCATGTCATGTCTAGATAAATTCAGCGCTTAAGAAATGATTAAATGTGAACGTTGTATGTGACTGTAAGTCAAACTCCTGACCTGCGGGCTTAATTGTTTTGATACATGGCACGGGTCCTTGGACTTGGACTCATGCATAGAGTGCTTCCCGAGTGTCATCAATAGCACTGAGATTTTCACTCAAAATTCCAGATTATGATAATACGTAGTACACCATGCCTTTACAAAATAACACTTTAAAGAGGCATGACAGGTCAGTCATTTGATTCCATGTCACGCCCCAATATCTCTTCAAATGCCAAAATGTTCATCCAAAGTTTGCTTGGAGTTTTTGGTCCCCTGTTCAATTAAGTGCCTCAAATGCACATTTTGCACGTTCTTCTCGTGATTGTGTTGTCCTATTCCGAAAACGTGTATAGTTAGTTTCAGAATGAGAGAAGGATTGTAAAGCTGGGGTTTGAAGAGAAAGCTTTTAGCAGTGGTGCATTCTGGAGAGAGAAACAAAAATATTTTTCAGATTTACATTGACACTAAAAGAATGAGGTAGACGAGTTTGGGAGAACGATTTTTTTTTACAGTAGATTTACAGTATTCCACACACAGACCTAAATATTGTGCAAAAAATGAGAACGAATCTTCCCTTGAGGGAAAACCCAACACTGTGATTTGTGTTTCATAATAAAACTTACTAACTAAAAGACGTATTGGAAAGAAAGAAAAATAGCACCTTCTCCTGCACTGAATGTGGATCAAAATGTGCCTGTTGGACTTGGATTCGCGACCTCTGAAACCACGGGTATCAAATGCCGGTCCTCAAGGGCCAGAGTCCTGCAGGTTTTAGATGTTTCCGTCAAGATCATGTTCGTTATCAGGCTTCTGCAAAACTTGCTAAAGAGCTGATGATATGAATCAGGTATGTTGGAGGAGGGAAGTATCTAAAACCTGCAGGACTCCGGCCTTTGAGGACCAGAGAGTAATGCCTGCGGTTTCAGGGGTGCCAATTCCAGGTCCAGAAAGTAAAAATCCTGCCACAGTTTGGCTTTAGCCACTGGTGCTTCTACTCAACCGGTAGGTAAGAGCTTGTTTACCTGCCGGTTCTAATCTGTGGCAGGGTTTTTTACTGTCTGGACTTGGATTTGCCACCTCTGAAACCACGGGTATTAAATGCCGGTCCTCAAGGGCCAGAGTCCTGCAGGTTTTAGATGTTTCCGTCAAGATCAACTCCCTGATTTGTTGGAACTGAGATGTCTCTGGGGTTGGTGAAGGACTCTGGTTGGTGGCCTGGTGGGTGGTGTCTGGTCGGTGCTGGATTTCACGTCCCTTTCTTTGGTCCTTCCTCGGGTCTCCTGACAGCCTCGCGACTCTGGCTGGAAGTGTTCGGTTTAGGTGAACGGTATGGGATTTTTTAAAATAGGTTTTAGGTGAACTAATGAATACGCACACACGCATAATCACCCACATACAAAAAAAAAAAGAAAAAAGGGGGAGCAATGATGATGACATGTCAAATCGGTAAAATTACTGAATTAACAATACTGAGCTCTCCAAGAAAAAGAAGAGAAAAAAAAAATCATAGTCGTTATCAGGCTTCTGCAAAACTTGCTAATGAGCTGATGATATGAATCAGGTATGTTGGAGGAGGGAAATATCTCAAACCTGCAGGACTCCGGCCTTTGCGGACCAGAGAGTAACGCCTGCGGTTTCAGGGGTACCAAATCCAGGTCCAACAAGTAAAAACCCTGCCATAATTTGTTAGGTAAAAACTCATTTGCCTGCCGGATGAAAGCTAAAGACAATCTGTGGCAGAGTTTTTACTTTCTAGACCTGGATCTGCCACAGGTTACATAACAGAATAACTCAAGTTGTCCAAACCGATTTTTGCTATGAGGTGACAGTACTAAACAATCGTCTTTGTAATGGGACTGCTGTAACGAATCCAAAAAACAGCCAGCTCTTAAGAGGGGATGAAGTAAACACCAACGAGAACTTGTACAGCTTTGTTCCAAGACTTTGCTTTCCTTTAAGGAAATCTGTACAATTAAACATTCATATGAAAAAGCCGACACTATAAATAGGATCTCAAGAACAGAGCAGAGTTTGTTGAGACACTGACGGTGCTGCAAAATACATTCACTTCAGAGAAGCAAAGTAAACTAAAGGAAAGGACAGAAACCCCCCAGGAGTGATTATGGAGTCTTTCACACATGCCAACTAAATGAGAAAACTGTAAACTACCACGACTGCGCTCATCAGTCAGTCCTCCTTGTTTTGGTGTCCATGTGCTTACAAGCCCACCCGCGTGCACGCAAGACTTCTCAACGGGGGCTTTTTACCCACGGCGCTCTTGTCCCAGACCAGCCAACCGTGTGATTTTTTTTTTTTCAAAATCGATAGTCAAATTGTCCCCCTTGGTGCGACGCTTCTTGCCAACTCGCTTTTTGGCACGTGAATATAGGAGAACATCTTGTTATGTAATATATTTGAAACTGTAAAAGCTCATTATTCCAAGCGCTCTCTGACCTAACATGCCGCCGCCTGGTTCTCATGTCCTCATTAGCATCACCGCGCGAAAACGACTATCGGTCATTGGCTTCTCGCAAGACTTTACAACCTTCACTGAGAGGGCACAGCACAAACGGCCTAGTCTTTAAATGCACAACCTTTAAGAGCAACATATTGACACATAAGTGCAACAACAGAAATGAATAACAACAACCCTGTGTGGAAATTTGCTTGTTCTTCCTCTGCTTTAATTGAAGACTTTAAATTGAACAACAGCGCAAAGTTGCAATGGTTGTTAGCAGAGGTGGGCATTCCATCAATATTGACAATGACGGACACCCATTTTGTTGACGACTGCCGATTGGTGGGAAACTGTAACCTTCAATCCGTCAATGACGGACGGCCCATTTTGGATTTCCGGAGCATTGACGGATGCCCACTTCGAACGACGGAAACATTGACGGACGCTCATTTTGCTGAGCAATCGACGAATGACGGATGGATGATTACGGTGCGCTTTGGCTGGAAATATTGACGGACTGACGATGACGATTGCCGAATGATGGACGCTCAAAATTCATTGGTGCGCCCGCCCACCTCTCTGGTTGTTAGTTTTATATGTGACCTGCGATTGGCTGGGACCCATTCAAGTTCCGTTCAAGGGTCGGCTAGGGAAAGACTCCCGCCCACCCAAGACACTAACGAGGCCAAGCAGGCTAACCCTAACATGCTTTTTGATATTTGGATTCATCCAGGTCCTTTCATTCTGGACTAGTGCTGTCTTTGTCCTAGAAGATGTTTCACCTCTCTTCCGAGTAGGCTTCATCAGTAGTTCATGCAACATTTTTTTTATGCTGCAGGTTCGAGACACGCCCCAATCACAAATATTATCGCTCTGTTAGAATGCGAAACAACACTATTCATAACACTAAAGAAAATGGATGAATATCAACCTACTTGGAAGAAACATGAATTTTAGTGATGCATTTGTACTTTTACACCCCTTTTTGTCGTTTAATGTTGTGTATAGTGCTATCCCTTTTTAGACACCAGTGTTTTTGGCTGTGAAATTCCTAGGTAGAGCGTTTTAGGGTTTGTTGTGTGCGCCGTTACTTTCTCCTGCACAGTTTTGGCGTCATGTGCTGTAGTGTTTTGGTTGTGGTATTTTATGGAGTAAAGATGATTGCTTTTGGGATTTCACCATTAGTCAGGTTTCCATCCAATTGTTTCACATTTTTTTAAGCAAATTTACTGAAAATGTGCAAAACGGACATGCGACTTATGCCCGTTTCCATCTGTTCTTCTTTTGCGAATATTGAGAGGGGACTCCGCCGCTGTAGGTGGCGGTATACTCCATAGAGATGTGATCCATTAGTACTTTAAAAGAAGAAGAAGAAGAACAGAAAGTCATATGAGTTTGCTTTTGTAATTCTTGATAAACCGTAGCATTTCTTTGCTGTTTTCCATCTAAAATGGCATTAATATTCGCTTCTTTAATTAATTCCAAAAATATTTCTGTTTCGTCGTCCCCCCCAAACATACCTTACTTTATCGTCTGACATTGTTTTGTGACGTAATATCCAGTCAAAACGTACGAAAAATCCCCCCACCAAGCGTAAAAACTTTTTTGCGAATTTCTAGCGTTTTCATTCAGTTTTATTTTCGCATTTCTTGAAAATTTAAATATAAATGGGTGGATGGAACCCCCACTATTGTCTGCCGTGAGGGGCTTCGATCCTGTGTGGAGCCAACTGATGCACATTTGGTAAAGAACGCAATCGACGACGCTCAGCGTTAAAAGGAAGTGACGGGAAGTGACAGAGAAGACTAAATGTGATAAAGATGATATCAGTCATGGAGCTAAAAAACACTGCTCTCCTTTCATTGGTCCACTCATCCATTCTCCATACTCTTGATCCTGTTTGCAAGGTTGCTGTGAACTGGAGCATATCCTAGTCACCGGGCAGTTTTAATTGGTCAAAAGAGAATAAGCCATTAGATTTGCCACCAAGAAAAATCACATTTTAATGGAAAAAATATCTGCCTCAAATAAAAACCAAATATCAAAATTTATAGAAACATGGTCTACGTATATAGAATTTTTTAACCTAATTCTGGTTACTTAATTCTGTCTGTTAGCGAGAGCCACTACATCGTGATAACTTACATTGATGTTTCTGCATTTGGCAATTTATTATTATATTATATTATTAGTATGGGATTTTTTTTTAATGGGCTTTAGGTGAACTGATGAATACACACACACACGCATGCACATGCACATGCTCACCCACATACAAAAAAATAATATATATATATATATATATATATATATATACACATATATATATATATGTGTGTATATATATATATATGTGTGTATATATATATATATATATATATATATATATATGCGTGTATGTGTATGTATATATATATATATATATATATGTGTGTGTGTGTATATATATATATATATATATATATATATGTATATATATATATATATATATATATGTATATATATATATATATGTATATATATATATATATATATATATATATGTATATATATATATATATATATATATATGTATATGTATATATATATATATATATATATATATATATATGTATATATATATATATATATATATATATGTATATGTATATATATATGTATATATATTTTTTAAAAAAAAGAGGGAAAAAAACTTTCTTTTTTTTTTATTTACTTGTTTTTTAAAAAAAAGGAGAGCAATGATGATGTCAAATCGAATGAACAATACTGAGCTCTCCTGAAAAAAAAAAAAAAAGATTTGCCACCAAGAATGAATTGAAATTCGTCTCCTTTTTGTGTAATTTACCATCTATGTAGCCGGCGCAGCGATTGCTAGCAGCTAATTTGTCCCATGGAAAAAGCACAAGAATCTGGCTCAACTGACACCATGGAAGTAACATAATAAAACTGACCTGATCTGAACTGTACCGCTCCGTGTAAACTAGGCTAAGTGTTCTTTTCTGCATAATAAATCCCAGCCATGCTTTGTTTTGATAACACCCGTTAATAGAAACTCAAAGTTTTTGTTTCTTCCACATCGTCACTCTAATTTTGTTTGACCATCAATAGCAGGATGAAAACATACTGTCACTGACTTTCCCTGCCAAAGAATTTAATGTTTTTTATTTATTTCTAGAGCCCAGCAACTAATATCCTAAAAGCAACCACGGCAGGACTTTGTGGTCAATTGAGACAGAGGGTCATTCGTAGGACTGCATTTTCTCAGAAGTAAGAAAAAAAGTGACTAATAAACATCTTGCTCACCTTCACACTGCTCCTGGGACCCCTCAAGTGTATGACAACATGATATGATGTGTGAAGTGATGCAACAGTCCCTCACCTTGGCAACTCGTGAGCCACTGCAGGTCCTAATACAAGGAAGGATTTAATTTATCAGGGATGGTGGACCAAGGATAAAGCCAAATGGAGGGAAGGGCGTGTTATTATTTATGGAGAGATGTGACAGAAGACCGGCAAGGCTGCGGAAACTCCGTCACATCTAAAAGGACTCGCTTTAGATAACAGTCTGTCAAGCGCAGGATTGACTTCAAAGTCACATAATGAGCTTTTTGACCCATTCACTGCCATTGACGACTATTGACGTCAAAAATTAATTTGAACGATTTCTTTTAGTTTTAAAAAAAATCCACTTTTGTTAATTTCTTTTTTTTTATCTTTTTTTTTAAAAAGAAGAAATGATTATTAAAAATTTGTGGCGTCAGGCAATTACAATTTTTAATTGTAATTAATCGCATGACTTCACTAGGTTTTTTTTTTTTAATAAAATATTTTTTTTAAAAAAGAAAAGAAAAGATTATTAAAATTAGGGGTGTCAGTTTGTAATCGTAATTAATTGCATGACTTCACTAGTTAACTCACGATTAATCACAAATTTTACATCTGTTCTAAATGTACAATAAATACTCTTGTTAACAAAAGTGGGGATTTTTTTTTTTTTAAACCAATAGAAATAGTTCAAATGATTATTTTTTTTAACGTCTATAGCCGCCAATGGCAGCGAATGAGTTAATAGAAGATTTAGGTGCAACCGAGCTGCTTACCGCTAACATTTAAAGTAGTTGAACCCATCTGAAGGTACTGTAACAGTTTTAACTTATGATATTGTAATCTTTCAATCGCAGCATCAGCGACGTCACATTTGTCTGCTGCAGGAGCTGAAGTTTAAATATAAACAAACAACTGCAGTTTTTTAATAGCTGTTTGTTAGTTGGTATTTAACATACAAACAAAAGGAATGGTTCAAATCTCCTGTCCCATTTACTGTAGTTTCAATCATTTTAATCCCTTTCCATGTGTCCTCTAGAATTCATTTCCCACCCGGCTCCATGTTGGGGCTCGGCATCATAGACAAAAGGCAAACGTCACAACCAAAACACTTTTGAAAGTACAAAAAAAAAAAAAAAGTTAACCCAATTGTTGGCGTCAAGCTGCCGATATACAGGCACACACCAAAAAAAAAAACAAGCATTGATATTCCTTATTCAAAAATGGCGAAAACGCTACAAAAAGTTCCCTGTGGGTTTCAATGCAAAATTAATACCAAATGGTCAAATAAAATGGAAAAAAATACAAATAAGGAGAAATTTGATTTAACACGCTGCTATATTGACTCAGAGGTCACACTTGTAAGTTTTTTCTTTCCATAAATCATCATAATGTATCTGACTTGATAAGCTCTATATTTCGTTGCTAAAAATAATACAGTAATAATATTAAGCAGTCATAATTGTTAATAATCCACCCCACCAAAATTCTAGAGTTTAGTCATGATTTTCAACCCATTTATTTACCATACAGGGCTTATTTATCCTAGCAGGTGACCAGCCAATCACAGGGCACATCAACCACGCATTCAAACTCATGTTTACACATATGGACAATTCAAAGTCGTCAATGAACACAACATGAATACGGAGTACCTGGAGAAGAAAACCCAAGAAAGCACGGGGGAGATCAGATCAAGCAGAAACATGTGAGATTTGAACCCAGAACCTCAGAACTCTGAGGCAGACGTACTGACCAGTGACCAGACTCACTTTAGTCTGTCACGCGCAGGATTGACTTCAGTCACATAATGAGCTTTTCGACCCATTCACTGCCACGTCAAAAATTCATTTTAACAATTTCTTTTAGTTTAAAAAAAAATCCACTTTTGTTAATTTCTTTTTTTTAATCTTTTTTTTTTTTAAAGAAGAAAAGATTATTAAAAATTAGTGGCGTCAGGCAATTACAATTTTTAATTGGAATTAATCGCATGACTTCACTAGTTATTTTATTTTATTTTGATAAAAGATTAAAAAAAATAAAATAAAAGATTATTAAAATTAGGGGTGTCAGTTTGTTATCGTAATTAATCGCATGACTTCACTAGTTAACTCACAATTAATCACAAATTTTATATCTGTTCTAAATGTACAATAAAACAAAAATGTCTAGGTTTTCATACTCTTGTTAACAAAAGTGAGGATTTTTTTTTTAAACCAATAGAAATAGTTCAAATGATTTTTTTTTTACGTCTATAGCCGTCAATGGCAGTGAATGAGAAGATTTAGGTGCAACCGAGCTGCTTACCGCTAACATTTAAAGTAGTTGAACCCATCTGAAGGTAACAGTTTTAACTTATGATATGCAGAATCATGTGCGATTTGAACCCAGAACATCAGAACTCTGAGGCGGACGTACTGACCAGTGACCAGACGACTGTCACAAATCATTCCTGCAAATCCCACTTGATAAATTCTGGATTTTGTTTTTCAAATATTAAATTTAGGGTGCATGTACTGGCGGGGGGGCGGGGGGCGGGGGGGGGCACAAATGTTCCTCCCCACTCCACGTTTATTTCAACTTTCTCACCTGCATTCCGAAGCTTTTTATTCCTGTACACGGACAAGATGACGAGCACGTTGCCCAGGATGTCGACCACGATGGTAAAGATCAGCACGCTGGCCAGCGCAGTGGACAGTCCCGCGGAGGCGCTCGGCCCCGCGTCGCTCTCATTCCGGGACAAACAAGTGGAGCCGTTCAGCTCCCTCGCCTCCAAATCCATCACCCCTCAGGGCACGGCGACCATGGTGGACGTCTTCCTCCCTCTTTTTGAGTGGAGTTTGAACAAAATTAGACTTAACCAGAGGGAGTCTGGAACTCTCTGATGGTCCGAATCCAAAAGCACGTTCCGACGTGTGTGATGCCGGAGCAGCAGTACCGAGAATTCGACGCCATTCAGGGAAAGAAGTTGGCAGGCGAAGTATCAACGAAGGTCCTCCGGTCCACGGTACCGAGCCGAGTACTACTTAGAGGGGTCCATGTGAGACCTCCGGTGCGTAATGGAAGGATGCTATGGAGCTTCATCACTCATGCACACGCAACCCCGAGTCCCGTGTTGGGCTTTTTTAATCCCCCCCCCCCCTCTGCCATCTATATAAAGACTGCACTTGTGTTCACTGTTCACGCTGTCCAAGGCAGATGACTTGTGAGCGCCTTTCATTGCGAGCGTGCGCGTGCGTGCGCGCCCTGCGCGTCCCGATAGGGACTCTCACAGTCGAACCCGCCCTCCCGCCCGATTAGATAAAAGTCCGATATAAGCATGCGCTTTAAAAAACGTTTAGAGGTTATTGATCTCCGCATGGGATGAGCAAATGGCGCCTTCGTGTGTCCGCGGGAGATTCTTACAACTGATATCCCTTCCAAAATGAAGACATGATTGCCTTTAAACGACGTGGTTTGACGGTTTAATCAGTAAATATAATAATTTGAGTAAAAGTCCGTTAGCAGTATCACCGCGAACAGATTTCACAAAATAATGTATTCAAGCAAGTTTATTGCAAGACAATGAAGACATTATCTTAGATCCTGCAAAGTCAATTTATAGGCGACCCTTGCCATATTTTGAGTTCGACTTAATTTTTTTAAATGTCTTTTTAGCTGCAAGTGGCAAAGCTAATGTGTAAAATGAAGGAAATGACAAAAAATTACATGGCCAGATTTATCAATGCTCTCTTTCAGGGACAACCAATGTACTAAAAGTTTGAAAGATCGTTCTTAAATGCATCTCAAATTTTTTCCACCACAAAAAAGACAATGATCAATTTCCAGTAAATTCATTACAAACAATAAACTGATATTTGTATTACAGTATTTTAAGCCACTCGAACGTCATGCTAAGTTTGAATTTTAATGCTTTATTTAAACGTATAGGAAATATAGAAACCTACTCAATTCATCATGCAGTCAAAATATAGTGCTAATAAAAGCACCAAAAAAGTTCTTAGTTAGCTAAACGTTGACAAAAAAGTTTAAACAGTTATGTAGTGTATTGTACATGAAAACTAATCAAAAAATCGTGTTGTACTTGATTAAAAAAAAAAAAAAAAGCGTTAACAGGCTTTTTATGCATAGCAAACTTCATTCTAATATTTTTTTCAGGGGTCATCAACTCCAGTCCTCCAGGGCCCCTATCCTGCATGTTTTTAGATGTTTTGCTCCCCCATCCAACACACCTGATCCAAATGATCAACTCATCCTCAAACTCTCCAGTAGCCTGATAACGATCCTGATCATCCAGGATGTGCTGGAGGACGGAAACACCTCAAACTTGCAGGATAGGGCCGGAATGGTGACCCCTGTTGTGCATTTTATTCCAATTTAATTAATTGATTCTTCGGCACACCTCACCACACATAGAGAATAACTTTTTATAGATTATGTTAGAAGTGATCAGGAATTATTTTATTATGTCTCTTTAAGTAGAGCAGAAGACATCGTCAACACTAAATTAATTCAAAGAGCATTCCGAATATTTGTTTATTCTACAAATCAAAATAATAATGAAAGTAGGCCTAAATGATGTCAATACTCATTAACGTCAAAATAATTTGTCGCCAAAACATTCCATTTCCTTCCAGTCCTTAATCAGAAATACCCATAAAGAAACGATAACAATTTTCGGTCCATTTAGGAAGTTCAGTGATGTTGCGTTTGGAACAAAAATAAATCCGTGTTTAGTATTAGTTTTGGAGGAGTGACAGCACTTAGCTATTTTGTTGAAAGCTTTTCAATCATCGCAGCTTGCAAGGGCAAAAGATTTCTTCCAGTTCAGCCATCCAAGGTGCCATACATTCTTTTTTTATTCTTCTTTTTTTATTCTTCTGATATTCCTACACATTTGCTCCAGCAGCGTGTGAATGAGCTCTTTTTTTTTTTTTTTCATTTCATGACGATGTGCAATCTGGATGAATGAGGTGCAAAAGCAGATCTCAGTACAGACAATTTAATGCCTCCCTCCAATATATGCCTCATCTTCTATGTAAAATAAATATAAAAAAAATAAGTGTAATATCGCCGATGAATCCATTTGCACGCTATTGCTAACCAAAACGGCAGCACCTACCACGTAAAGGTCTCTGATATAAATTAAAGCGTAGAGGCTTACCTCATATTGTAAATACGTTTCCTGATGTCCATTTTTAGAACTTTTCATATATTCAATTTATTAGAGCACTATAATAACCTCAATGGCGCTTTTCACAATTTTACAAGCTAGCCCTCGACGACCACATGAGTATATAAAGATCATTTGAAAAAGTTTGTTATTTCAGTAGATTGCAACAAATTAGTGTCTCTTGGTACCCAAGGCGTAGTGGATAACAAAGTGCGCGTAAACTAGGAAACTGATACGGAAGGGTTGAAAATGTGTAGAGAATTTGTGCATTGGAACAGAGTTACTGTGTTTCACTGAAAAACAGCCTTCGACAGTATGTTCTAGTTTTGTTCCAGGAAAAAGGCGACAGACAGACAGACAGAGTGCGTGTTTGCTCTGATAAAGACGTCTTTATTTTGAAAAGCCTGAAGACAAAGAATGCGGCGTAACTGTTTCATCTCCCACCGATCGACTCATAAGGCACACTACTGTTGAAAAGCACAGCAGGATTTCATGGATTTTAAACAAGAATTTAGCCTCACAAAGCAGTTATTGAGGTCGTAGTAATTTCTTTTGAAATTTTCAAACAGCTGAAAAATGTGCATTCATAAACAAAAAACATAATGTTCCCGCATAATCCTTTATTAAGCATGAATTCACATGGATCACATCAGAATGCAGCACAAGTCTAGAAGCAAAGACTTCCTTTTTGCCAATTATTAAAAATACTTTAAGAATGCAGTACAACGCTACACATTTAACTAACCATTTTTTTAATGCTAAGAATAATGTCTAATTTCCATTTGTTATTAATTGTATTGTACACTTTTCAAGCTTCAATGTAAAAACTAACCCAAAATAGGCGAAATAGATAACCCAGCGCTGGGTCAAAAAAGGCCTCAGCCAATGCTGGGTTATTAATATTCCCAGTGCATTGGGTTGAGGATTTGACCCAACATGCTGGCTTTTGTGCATAAACATTACCATTCAAGTAAGTACAAAAATATTATTTGGGTACTATTTGCCCTCCAAGTCATTTAAAATCAGCAAAAACAAAAAATATTAGGCAAGTGCCATCTAGTGGTCAATGGTGATACTACAACTTTAGGGACCGGGCCATCAAATAAATGACGCCCATTGAAATTTATTATTATTATTATTATTATTATTATTATTATTATTATTATTATTATTATTATTTATATTATTATTTATATTTTTGGAAAAAAATGGGGTTAAGAAAATGGGGGGAAAATAAATACAAAAAAATATTCGCAATAAATCGCAAATAGGTAGGGGACCACTGTAGTAGAGAAGGCACATTTAAATTCCCCCACAAAAAAATAAAGTAATACAATAATAATTTATCCCCGGAAAAAAAAGAAAAGCTGAACCTGTAAATGAAGGAAAATACAATAAATAATTTTAAGTGGAAACAATGTGTGCTCTCGTCAAAGTAGACACCAAAGTTTCCTATTTTTGTCTCAGTCGAGTTACACAAACTTTTGTTGCAGTGTTAAACATGAGCGTGAGTTCGCAACAAAACACTGTTTGTGTGTTTTTAGATCAGCCTGATTCAAATGAACCCCTGCATTTATTTGGGGATATTTGAAAGAATGTGTATAGGCTATTAGCTCTAATTTAATAAATTATTTGTTCTTCTATGTACAGTGGTTAGCATTTCTGCCTCATAATTCTAAGATTGAAGGTTTGAATGTTTCTTAATAGGAGTTAGCTGATGTTTTTTTTTTCCTAGCTAGGAAACATTTCAGGTGGTTAGAGACAGCACCAATGAAAAAAACAACAGTTTTTTTTTTTTGTTAGTTTTTTTGTTGTTGCTGTGGCTCAACATAAATAACCTTTATCATATTGGAAGTTTTAGTCAAAGAGCTTCCCAAAAAGTGTTGTTTCTTTTCCATAAATGAGAATGAAATTGAGTTAAATGTACCGACCGGTAGCTTGAAACTGCTTGTGCCACAAACGACCACAAGAGGGGGATAAAGTCTTAAATGAAAAAAAAAATGTATTACGTTGGGGAGAACAGCAAGCAGGAGAGAATTAACAGAGCTGGTTCCCAGCCAATCACAGGGCTTAGGTAGACGAACAACCGTTCCCACTTAAGGAAGCTTTAGGCTTCCGTGAACTTAGCATGCATGCATTTGGAATGTGATAGGAACCCCCACAAAAATCAGAATCTCCATTCAGAAGGGCCAGAGCCCAGATCGAACCCAGGACCACAAAACTGTGAGGCAGATATGCTAATCTTCAATTTTGTTACATTTACCCCCCCTCAAAAAAAAGGGAAGGACATAGGAAGACCGGGGCTAGTTGTATCACGGGTAAGTTGTCACATTGCAATTTTCTTGTCCACCAGAGGGCGCAACCAAAAAGTAGAATACTAGTTTTCTTCGTGTTAATGGTCCGGGGTTGTGTACTGTCTGAGAAGAGAAAAGCACATTGTGAGCTGAGATGAGTGCCAGTTATCTTTTTTGCCCAGCTCAAAGTAAAAATGTTCAACTTTATATTAAGAATTATAATTAATATTTTGAAACAGACAAATTCTAGCAGCAAATCACGTGGAATCATTAAAGGAGAGATTCAGGCATCTTGTCGTGCCTTGGTCACTGCTCTTTTTTAAGATAACTTTAAACTAGAGCAAGTATTAGCCAACATGGTAGTTTGGGGCAACTTGTCTCAGTCCTTTTGGGGTTTGTTGTCACATATGCAAAGAATGAGCCAATGAAAAATGCACCTCTGGCAGTTCTGTTTACGTATGCCAGAATTGTTGTTCAGATGATGAGTCTGAAGAGTGAGAAAATTAAGTTTGCCAGGTTTTGTTTCGTTTTGTTGTATGACCTACATGTCAGCAGTTCCTAAGGACTTTAGTTTATTTCATAATATATTATGTTAAAGTTTGCTCACTGACTATGGTCAATTTTCAAAATCAATGATAAACAAGTTCTCTGGCTGTATAAACAAACAAAAAAAGAGGAGAACCAGGATAACTTTGTTTTATTAGTTGCAAAATCCAGTGTTACATCGTACCCTATATAGTGTGACAACTTACCCATTGATGGGGCAACATGTCACATGTTTACTCCCTCTATTTGATGGCTTATAACTCTGCACTGACACAAAATATAAAAATGACACATATAAAAAAAATATACCTAAGACTTTGGTCTTTCATCTGGTATGCATTTTTTTTAATATATGATGTATTGATTCCACGAAATATATAGAAGTATAAAAAGTGATACTAGCTACTACTACCGGTCTCCCTAATTGTGCGAAAAAAATTAAAATCCACTTTTAAAGTGGTAGATGCATGCCTTGTGTTGAAACAAACAAAAAAAAAAAGACATTTTTTAACTCACTTTTATTTTTCTCTCAATGTGCAAAACCCGACTCTTCATTTCCAACAACCTCTCCAAACGACGACTTCATTAACCCATTCACATACTGCTTGCACACTCCGGGGTGCCTTTAATCGCTTAAATTCTTTCATTTTCCATGACAAACCTTATTATACATTTAAAAAAAAAATATGGCCTGGATTGTCAGTTAATCACTTGAACACAGAATGAGACAAAATAACAATCTAAGGCACTAAAAGTCTTAACCACGTTTTCCAGCTGAAGCGTAAAAAGATTTGCAACAATAATCTTAACACTTTATCGTTTTGTGAATACATGTAGCAACATCTGAGAAAGCATACTGATGACGATTAAACAACAGTGCCACAGAATACATCGCATCGTTCTTTACCAAAAATAATGGTGCTCATATTTGTTAAGACAGTGAAGCTTTGTTTCTTGTCTCCAGAGATGATTAACATATAAAATCCCATAGGCACAATGATGTCCTCTTGAGGCTAATCTTGGAGTTGGCGTCCAACCATGCCTGAGAGAAGGAGACGAGCGCTTCCCACGCCAACAGTCATCATGGCCGATATGTTTTAATTACATCTTTGATGGGCCTCCTGCAGATTGGGCAGCAGGGGTTGAACTGCCTCTTGAGCTTCAGTCCGCAGTCGTTGCACAGGCACATGTGGCCGCACGTGTAGATGACCGTGTCCACTTCTTGGTCGAAGCAAATTGTGCACTCTCCGTTCTTTTCGCAAGAGGGCCACTCTGAGCCAGCCAGGCCGGGAGAGACGGGAGGGCTGAGAGGGGAACTGGGAGCGGTCACTACATGGAAGAAGAGAGAATGTTTAAACTGTTGGGCAGATGAATAATAATCAGTGTTAGTTACTAGACTCTTTAACCCCACAAAAAAATACTTTGAAAAAGTAATTTGTTTAAGTTACTAGTTACTTTAATTTAAAAAAAGTAATTAGTAATAGTTACTAGTTACTTTACCCCCCAAAATTACTTTAAAAAAGTATTTACTTTAAGTTACTAGTTACTTTATTTTTTTTAAGTAATTGGCTTTAGTTACTAGTTTAATTTAAAAAAGTAATTACTTTTAGTTACTAGTTGCTTTAACCCCCCAAAAATACTTTAACAAAGTAATTAATGTTAGTTACTAGTTACTTTAACCCCACAAAAATACTTTAAAACGTAATTAGTTTAAGTTACTAGTTACTTCAATTTAAAAAAAAAAAAAGTTTTAGTTACTAGTTGCTTTAACCCAAAAAATACTTTAAAAAAGTAATTAGTTGGAAAAAAGTACAAAGTTACTAGTTATTTTAATAAAATAAAATAAAACAGTAATTAGTTTTAGTTACTAGTTGCTTTAACCCCCCAAAAAATACTTTAAAAAAGTAATTTGTGTTAGTTACTAGTTACTTTAACCCCACAAAAAAATACTTTAAAAAAGTAATTAGTTTAAGTTACTAGTTACTTCAATTTAAATAAAAATAATAGTTTTAGTTACTAGTTCCTTTAACCCAAAAATTACTTTAAAAAAGTAATTAGTTAGAAAAAAGTAAAACGTTACTAGTTATTTTAATAACATAAAATAAAACAGTAATTAGTGTTAGTTACTAGCTACTTTAACTCCCAAAAATTACTTTAAAAAAGTAATTAGTTTAAGTTACATTTTCAGTGCACCATGTACACTGACTGTGTACATGGTGTACTTGTTTTGGTCTTTTGAAGAAAACCACACAATATAAGACCTAAAGGTAGACACACACGCCGATTTTTTTTCCTGGTCATATGTGGAGTTTCTCACATTTTAAAATTGGATAAGATGTTGAAAATCACTAAAGCAATAGACTATATACTGCATGTGTTGTTCTCACCCAGAGAGGATTCAGACGCAGAGGAGGATCTGTTGACGCTGAAGGCCAGATCTGAATCGCTGTCGTCTGGACTGCTGCTCTGGGAAGTGCTGGGAGATGTGGAGGGAGGACTCGGCTGCAGCGTTCCTGGGTCACAAAAGATAAAGACGCTAATGAAGAGGTATGCGTAGATGCGCGCTCATATTGATTATTATGTCTTAGAGTTTCACTGGGAGGCTTTATGCTAATGGCGTTGGATCTAAAAAGGTGGTTCCCAGATGACGGGAGTTTTGGGGGAGTTGTGGGAATGGAACGCAACATGAAGATTAGATGTTGTTTTGAACACCATCGAAAGACACACTCTGTGGATTGAAAGACCTTGCGCAGGTTAGCTGGAGTTTACCCTAGCGGACTCCATGAGCTAGTCACGAGCCATTTACACTTACAATCACTTAAGGGTAGATTTGGTGTCTGCAATCAACCT
The DNA here is from genome assembly GCF_051991255.1 of Vanacampus margaritifer. Lineage (NCBI taxonomy): Eukaryota > Metazoa > Chordata > Actinopteri > Syngnathiformes > Syngnathidae > Vanacampus > Vanacampus margaritifer. Next base: position 21,559,450 of record NC_135441.1, on the reverse strand, counting down.
AATGTGCACGGTTCCAGCATCTGGGACATTTAGAAACTCAACATAGGAAGATTACGTCACAGTCGGGCACCATGTGCGCTATCACAGATTGTTTACCCAGCCATGCAAGACTTTATGGGTTTTCCGTGGATTGATCTCCAGTTAACGATCCTGTCCGCCTCTGACTTTCCTCCATTGTGGTTCTCCCGGTAATCCCCTCGGTCTTCTGCCCCCAAACATGAGTTCTGCCTTAGCACACTTGCCCGTCCTCGTAGCTGTTTGGCGTTTTGCTACAACAACAACAACCTCAGTGTCGGTTTCCCCATCCTGCTATATGTGGATCATGAGGCATTACATGACCTTGCCCCAAACCCCTTCCCAATCTTTAAAGACTCTTTATCGGGTCTTAAAAGTGAACCGCTCTTTATCTGGACTTTGAAAGGATCTGCTGTGCTACTTGTTGATAGACTTGCAACTCTCAATTCTAGCTAATCCTGTGCTCCGATGTACTGCATCTGGTGTCAAATCGTAGCTGAGATTAGCATCAAAACGTCACTCGGAATACTCATGTTATAATTTTCTTAATTGATCTGTTTGTTCTTCATTTTAAATATGATTGTTGTTGATGCTGATGGTAGAAACCGCCATGATCTTGTGTCTTACGTCACCCTTCTCAGTGAATATTCACATTTTACTATCTGAATCCAGATGGAATTGTTTTCTCTAATCCCCAAATCACAAATGATACAGTCTCATAAATTATATCAAACGGATGGACAAACAAACACAAATACTGTATATATAGTGCTCCATGACTTTATTTTCCTTGGGGTTTTTATTTTCTCATTTTTGCTGTTTGAGTCACGCTGAAACTGTTTCCCGCGCCCCAGAGTTAAAAATGGATCAGCCCTGTAATCTTAGGCCATTCTCCATGTGGTAGGAAATAGCCCCCTCTTAATAATGTTTTTCACTTATGCCCATTTATGTCACAATGGAACCATTGCTCTGCAACAGAATCATAAATGGTTCTGTCTTGCGTCATCCTGTGTCGACCAGGAAAGGGCATTTTGGGAAACAGAAGGGCATAAAAACAATAATAGAGTGCTGCATGAATTTTCACTTATTGTGCAATTTAACCTTGTTGTTATGTTGTGAGTCAGTTCTATTTCAGTGCTTCGTAACTTCTTTTTTTTTTTTTTCTGGAGAGCTCAGTATTGTTCATTCGGTAATTTTACCGATTTGACATATCATCATTGCTCTCTTTTTTTTTTTTTGTGGGTGAGTATGTGTTTCGTAACTTTAACACAGGTTAAGATTTTGCCTGTCACTGGAATACAGTCGATTATGACGGCGTATTAGGGCCACGTTTAAATATAGATTTTTAGACTAGTAAATTTGCGGCTTTATAAAGTGGCAAATTTGCGAGTTTAGAAAATGGCAAATTTGCCACTTTATAGTCGCAAATTTGCTACTTTATAAAGTGTCAAATTTGAGAGAAAAAACTTTCTTGCAAATCTGCCACATTTTTTTTTTTTTGTGGGTGAGTATGTGTTTCGTAACTTTAACACAGGTTAAGATTTTGCCTGTCACTGGAATATAGTCGATTATGACGGCGTATTAGGGCCACGTTTAAATATATATTTTTAAACTAGTAAATTTGCAGCTTTATAAAGTGGTAAATTTGCGAGTTTAGAAAATGGCAAATTTGCCACTTTATAGTCGCAAATTTGCTACTTTATAAAGTGTCAAATTTGAGAGAAAAAACTTTCTTGCAAATCTGCCACGGTATAAACTTGCAAATTTGCCACTTTATAAGGTGGCAAATTTACTAGTTTTTTATCTCAAATTTGCCACTTTATAAAATGGCAAATTTGCCACTCTATAAAGTGGCAAATTTGTGAGGTTTTTATTATTATATATTGTCCCCGCCCTCTAAAACATATATGTATATGTATATAGAACTCAGGTAGCTGAAAGATGTAGTCAATACTGTAAATCTTTTCAATCCAATTGTGCCGCGACAGAACATCATGCCACGGTAAAGTTTTTCAGAATCACTGCTTGGCTACAAATTTTAGGGCTCAAACAGATCCCATTTTCGGCTTTACTTTACATATTCTACTTACCAAGTATCCTGAGTCTGTTGACAGCCCCATGCAGGGCAAAGAAGGCCCACAGCACCTGAGAAGAGTCCACGCAAAGCAGCCTGCCTCGTCCCACTCCGTTCACCCCGTGGTGCACCTCCCCGCTGGGCAGCAGGCTGAAGCTGAGTACGTCCCCGGAGCACGGCATGGGAAAGCCGCGGTGCACCACCCAGTACTCCTTACGGTCCAGCAGAACCTCGGGGTCGGCCGGAAGGTCCCCGGCATGTAAACTCGCCGGGTCGCAGGAGGTCAACCCAAACAAGAGCGCCCCAAAGTACGGCAGACCCAAGTGGCCAACCTCTACGTATAAAGTCTCTCCCGGGTGCAGCGGCCGGTCGCTGAACACCAGAGTCCGACTGCTGTCCAGAAAGTGGATACAGGCGGCCGAGCGATCCGCGGATAGTGTGATGTCGGAGCCGCGGATGGGGTGAAAGTGCAAATCGCCGTCTAGCGGGGAGGGAAGGCTGCGGACCACCCTGGAGAATCCGGTGGAAGCAGATGAGGCTGGCGTGGTGGAGGACGAGTTGGACGAGAAGCAAGGAATTAGCTGAGTGTAAGTATTGAGCTGGATGTTGGCCATCTTGGCAGCGGCGGCCTGGTTGTTCTCCAGTTGATTGTTGTTGTAATTGGCTGAGTCGTGGCTGCTCTGGGGCAGATAGGCACTCAGGCGGGCGGCGCTGAGACAGCTTGATCCAACGCTCTCAGCAAACATGCTTTCTGTAGGGCGAAAAGAAGAGCATGATTTGATTATATAAGGGTCATCTTTGTGCAAACTCACTTGCTCTTAGGCTAAAAATGTGATCTGTGTGTGTCATTGAGGTCTCCTGAGGTTCGTGTTCAGTCTATTTGGTTTTTAACATTAATCGTCCCATTGAAATCAGTCCAGTGAATATTCTTAGCCTCATTTCACGTTGTTTGCCACTGAACACCCTTTGCTGACGTTTCAAGGATTCAAGGTGTTAACTTGTTCATCCATTCATCAATTCGCTGAACTGCTCGTCCTCACTAGGGTCACAGGAATGCTGGAGTCTATCCCAGCTGTCATTGGTGGAGAGGCAGGGTACACTCTGATCTAGTTGACAGCCAATCGCACGGCACAAACGGACATAGGTAGGTTTACCCTGCAAGTTTTTGAAATTTGGGAAGAAACCTAAATCTACTGCTTATCCGGGGTCAGGTCGCGGGGGCAGCAGCTTTAGCAGGGAAGCCCAGACTTCCCTCTCCCCAGCCACTTCAACCAGCTCCTCCGACGGGATCCCAAGGCATTCCCAGGCCAGCCGAGAGACATAGTCTCTCCAGCGCATCCTAGGTCGTCCTCGGGGCCTCTCGCCAGTGGGACATGCCCGGAACACCTCACCAGGGAGGCATCCAGGAGGCATCCGAACCAGATGCCCGAGCCACCTCAACTGGAAACCGGTGTACCCGGAGAGAACCCATTCAAGGTCAGATGCCTAAATTGTCAACTGTTCCATGTAACATTGCAATTGATAACTCTTGAGACTCTTTTTGAATTTATGTCCTAAAAAGCCAAAGAAAAATCTTCCTTTGTCCGCGAGGTTTTCCTTGGCAGCATTTGTGTGAGTTCAGATAGATACTTCCCTCTAAAATTTTGTTTTTGTATGACTTCAAAATGTTGACTTTTCACCAGTTTTTCGTAATGCAGGTTGCATAATTAGCAGGGGATTTTTTCCAATTTCATACAAATAAAACCTTTTTATTACCGTCCCCATGACTTCCCCTCCGTATGATCAAGTCACTACACTGCAGCATTGTAAAGGTTTCATAACACAAGCACTGTAAACTAATCTGGCACTAGTCGTGTCTCATTTGATTTAGGGTCCATTCCTTTATGACTATTTCTAGTGATGGCGTATAGCAGATGAGCGCACTGGCCCCTCACCAAAGCTCCTGGGATCTGCCGCCTTGACCAAACATGGCTATAGCTCCTGTCAGAGTGAATATAAACACAGTAAGGGAGGGAACTACAGGGCAGGCGCTGATGGAAATAAAAGGAAGCGCAAAAGGGGCCCAACAAAGCGCGGCAATGAAATGGCGAAGGTCTGTTGAAGGAGTCATTAGGGCTGAGAGTTTTCGGCAAAATGGAGACTGGGTATCTCCTATATGTTGTTGCTTGCTCAGTGATGCTGCTGCCTATATGTCCAGTCCAAAGTTGACATTGGAACTGGGCAGCACAGCTGCTCTCTGCCCTCTCTGGAAGCTGCTTAAATTAGCTCTGTATTTATTGACACTATGTAAATATGTTCCTGAGGTTTAGCAGTCAACAAAGCCATGTTCAACCTACATAGGCTTTCAAGTTGACCTTTAAAGCTGTCCCAGTGAGTCTAATAAAAATATTGTTTTAATCATCTTAAAAAAAAAAAAAAAAAGCATCTCAGATTCATTTGAGTAAACAATTGTCAACAGTCTCCATGAAGTGATCACAGATAAGCAGTAACGAAAAAATGGTTGAAAAGGAAGACCATGCAACCTTGACAATCTCTTTTCCTATTTTTAACTAATTTGCTCCCAAAAACGTATAAATATGTTCTATTTTAAATATTACCATCGTCCCAAAAACGTATTTATATGTTTTTAATGTATTTTTGTTTTTTTTATGCTAGAGCATACAAAAGGCTTTGATGCAGCCTCTGAAGAGAACGCTTGAAGCAATGGTAGTTATTTCAAAAACGGCCAGCAGGTGGCAGCACAGTATAAGAAATCAACCAGGGCCATGTGGCTAAAAGCTCTTTTCCCCACTGTTTTAAACAGATTTGTGAATAATGATGACACTTAGCTATATTCTAATGATAATTGCTGCAAAACGGAAACAGATAGAAATATACTTTTTTTCCTGACGAAAGAAGAGACTCTAGTGTTTTTATAGCAACAGAACACAATATTCTGTGGGCCTTGCAAATTCAGTCAAAATCTAGTAAAACAGCCAGGAGCAAAGGGGGTTGCTTCAGTGAAAATTTCTGGGAGTGAATGAGTTAATAATAATTGATTCCAATGTTCTGCTTCCATTACCGGCTGATGAAGTGGTTTATCAGCGGTGTAACAGCAAAGTCCCGATTTATCTGCCAAAGCAGGACATGCACGTTCACACGGCCATTGCGGTTTCCCTATCAAGATAATTAGATGTGGCGTCAGCGTGACGGTGACATTTGCCTCAGACATATGTGGGAACTGAGTCTCGGCGCTGTTAAACTTCACAACACTTTTCAGAGGCCAATACCTCATGTGAGAGGAGGGATGATCAGTTTGGTACGGAGGAGGGAGGGACCGAAAGACGAAAGATTGATTAACTTGCATTGTCCTAAAAAAAACTATCAATAATAAATTGTTTCCATACAATTTGTCATAGTAAAATTATCATAGTAAAAAGCTTTTGTAACTTTGACATATACATACTTTTATTTATATCACAGTATATATTCTATAATGATAAAAAATAACCACTATAAATATACTCACAAATATCATTAGTGTTCCAGAGCTTTATATACTGTAGAGGCGTCCATGTTGACTTACATTTAAGCCGTTGGAGCGATACAATCTGAGTGTCTTCATAAGGTAGGATTTATGTGCATCATTTTAATAGTGTTATGAATGCTGCTAAGTGTACTGGCTCATGTTAAGGAAGTTTGTCGAGGCAATTTACCAAGCAGCGTGACCTCTTGAGTGATGCCGTAGATATCTATGATGGCCCAGAGCGGGCAGCCGATGCTGAGGCCGCAGTGGAAGAGGATGGGCTCGCCGTCGTTGATGCTGTAGAACACCCTCCCGTGGCGATCGGCCCAGAACGCCAGCACGCTGTCCTTCAGGGCAAGTCTCTCGGGCAGCGCCTTGGCCCAGTAGCCGGGCCGCGTCACCAAATCTGGACAAGCGTACTTGGGGATGTCGGATATAATCAGGTCACCGGGGTCGAGACTGGTGAAGCCAAAGCGTAGAGCTCCGCTCCAGCCGGTGTGTACGCCGGTGAGACGAAGCCGCACCTGAATCGAGAGAATGATAATATTCAGGGGTGCACATAAAAAAAATATGGGTCAAGTGTGGCACATTTGCCTACCAAGCATTTTGCGTGAATTATTCCGTGAAAGGGGTCGTCCGTTAGAGCAAATCGCTCCTACTTTCTTTGTGGCTTAAAAACATTCAGTACAACAGGGTGACCATATTTCTACCCCCCCCCCCCCCCCAAAAAAAAAAGAGAACACTTTCCCCAGCCTTGAAATTGTGGTACCAGTCGCAGTTACACAGTGCACTTCATCTGCTATTACTCACGCAATGTCAACCGGACATTTTCATGAATTTATAAAAACCCCTGGACGCCCGAACAGGACGTAAGAAAATGGTCTGTCCTCCCAAAAGAGGATATTTTGTCACCCTACCTACAGTTCAAAATGATCGTTTTGTACTTTTTTTCGTAGCCTAGAAATTCTTAATATAATACAAGACTATTGTAAATAAATACTAAAAGAAAAATATATATATTGCGGGGAGGAAAATGGCGTTACATCGGGTGGCATTTATGAGTTTGTTAGCGCATCTTTTTTTCACCTCCGTTACGATTAGATGCCATAAATAAGATCAACTGTTTCAAAAATAGCACTACAGGCTCCAGTAGAAACAACAGCCATTCATATAAATAGGTTGATCAAATATGCTTCTTTTGCGCTAGCTACATACCTACGCCAGATGCTAAGCTATATATGCTACATTTGAAGGGACTCTGCTAATGTGGCCACCATGTTTGTTTATACATTGCTGTTGATGTGAAAGCCGCCTCTGCCAGCATAGCTGCCACATTGGAAGATTTTAGCCTGCTCTAGTCTGCTGTAAGTCAATTTGTTTATGACAAGAGAGCGGCACAACCTGGAAATGCATGACCTGTTCCTGTCTGTTGATGGCGGCCAATTCCAGAACAAACAGACTTAAACGGCTCCCTCAGAAGGGGTGTCTGTCCATTGAAGGATCCACTGTATTTCACCTTTCACCTTTAATAATGATCCATCTTAAAGTGGGAATTGTCAAACCTAACAACACAGCCAGCATTGCTGCCATACTCGACCATATACGTATGGTCATGCTTGTAGCTAGCTTGTTTACATTAGCTCCACGAGCCAGCTTGTGTGTGATACAGGCACAATATTTATCTATTTCATATTGAAAAACAGCAAATGGATAGACACACAAAACCCTAACAGGTAATGAGAGAAAAAGAGTTTTATTTACCAAGGGTCTGTTTGCTCGTGGTGCCATCAGAGCTACCACCGTGTGACGTCATGGTGAAAAGATCTATTAAATTTGAACTGCTCAAATATGAACTGTTGTGGACAATGGAGGAAGCCAACTGACCTTCTCGTAGAGGTGGACGGGCCTGTGACTGAAGGTGATTCCATTGCAGAAGCTGTTCTTGCGAGTGGCGCGGCGAAGCTGCCCGTCCAGCCTGATGTTCTTGCCTTTGGCGTGGGGGTGAAAGCGGGGCGACTCCATACTGATGCTAACCGGATGCGCCGACCTCCTCTCAAGTCCGCTGCCATTGTTGGGCAAGGTGTAGTACTGCCTGCTTGCCGCCGAGCGGGTTTGCAGAGTCGCATCTGCAAATTTACAGCAAACCGTAGAAAAAGGGGTTTTATTTTTCAGCTTCAAAAATACAATTCAACGTCAAGGCATGCCAACAGCAAGTTTGCATTGTTGTGATTACAACAATGTCAAACCATTAAAGTTGGAAAAAAAAAAGCAGGTGAATTAGCACCCAATAACTGCACTCTCAAAAACAAACCAATTATGAGTCAAATAGGGAGCACCGCATGACCAAATTACCAATGACCGCAAATTTACTCAACTTTTGGGGTTATTCATTTAACCCCAGAAGTTGGGTCAAATAAAACTATTTGCATGACTGTGGAACTGAACATTTTTCCCGCGGCACCCCTGATGAGCTCTCACGGCGCTATGTGCCACACGCCGCCCTGGTTGGGGGAATCACGGCTTTCGAGGGCAGAGGCCAAGTGTGTAAAGGAGCCCACACGGTCGTCGACACTTCCTTTCCCACACTGACACTATGTACCTCTCAACAACTTTTTTTGAGCATGCATTCTAAAGAACTTACTGTCATACAAGACCACAGAATGAATACCACGTACAGTGTTTCCATACAAGGGCAGAAGTACAAACGCCAAACTGTTTTAATAATAATAATAATATTGTGACACTTGTTAAGGTTCTGCATTGAAGTGAGGAACATAAGGAACAAACCCATATTCCATATGAAAACAGCATGAAATGCGCAATCTACTGACTGACTATTTTTTAGCATTCAACATCGTCAATTGGTGACAGTTGATTATACGAAATACAAAATAATATAATAGTTTTGATATGTAACAATTTGCATAGTCATAACCAAAACATGAAAGAGCAAATGAGCCTTACAGAAAGTTTAAGTCTAAATTGCGTTCCAGTTACCATAAAATCCTGTGAATAACACACACCTGTGTAACGCCCCCCCCGTACTTGGGTATAATACGATCACCCGGTTTGCTGGTATCCCTTATCATCAGAGTGAATAATATACAAAAAAGGAACAATTCAAAACATACCAAAAAAGTGTAAATGCTTTTAAATCCAGGTTAAAAAAAAAATTTTTTTTTAGTATTATAAGTCAGTGATTCTATTTTGTGTGTGTGTTTGTGTGTGTGTTATTCACCGGATTTTACAATAATCATAGCCAAAGTCTATCGTTTACTACAGTAATCCCTGATGTTTTGTTTGAATGAACTAAATTTGCCAAACACAGTGAAGTACTAATAGCAATTAAAGGTCATACAGAAGGAAAAAAAAACTTCTAACTCCAAATATTGCTTGTAGCAAAAGAGTATTTCCAAATCTACCACTGGAAAGGTCACATCATCGCGCGAGACAAACGATAATCACATCAAGAGAAAGTCACGTCGTCACGTGCTGGCGTTTATCTTATTTATGTTGCAAAGACTGACAACATCCTTGGCCAGCAGCATAAACAAACTCAATAGCCCTTATTGTCTCCTCCCAGTCCAGGAAAGATTCCAATTATTCAAAGGTCTTATCTTTAATTGTGTTGTCATACAACGCAGTGCCTTAAGACATCGCATTATATTGAATTTAACAAGGGTTGGAAATCAAACAAGAATGATTTGGGTCAATTTATTTTGTATCAAATTCAATTGAGCTGTAAAAATCATATGAGCAATAAAGTCAGCTAATTTAAACAACGTAGCCTTCATGCAGAAGACAAATATATGAATTACAGTAAAGGCATTAAATCAAAAAATGTCTCATAATTCATCATTCATAATACAGTTCATAATTTTGGCTTTGAATGGTTTGAATGGTTGAAATAATTAGAGTTCTGTAGCTATATTTTTTTTATGTATTCAAACATGACGTCTTCATTTAAAGCAACAATGATAAATGTTTCAAGAGTTGTAGCTGTTGTTTTGTTAATTGATTAGCCACTTCATTAGTTTACAGGATGACACACAAAAAACTACACAATGAAATGAAAATGAATAGTCTTTATTAGCAACAGTAGCCCTGGCATCAAAACAGGCAATGATTATTCTTCTGAGAAAAATCCAAGAATCATTTGATGTTCATTCAATGATGATGTAAGTGTGTTCGGAAGATCTTCCCCTCAAACGACCGTGCTCTCTTTCCATTGAGGAGCTTCAAGCAAGTCTCAATCTCTTGCTGGAATTTCAGAATGCCAAGTGTAAATAATACATTTGCAACGCTCACCCAATTACATGCCGCTCTGGCTTCCATTTAAGGGTACTGATAAATTATGGCCTTCATTAGTTTATTGAAGAATCGGTGGTGCTGGGCGGCTCCTAACACTAATGGAATCATGCACTTTATATCAGCTGTCTGTTTTTTTTAGAGGTGGATTATTCAAAGTCCTTCACTGGAGGGGAGTTCGTCTCCTTAGTCTGCCTGCCCACACGCACTCATGTCTGTTGCACAGGTTACCTCAGTTCATAGTTTTCACACAGTTAGTGTACAGGTTCCTTTTTCTCATCCTTTGTGCTGTTAATGTCTGAGTTTGGAGATATTTGAAGTCAGGTTTAGGTAGAGATGAGGGAAAAAAATCATCTGCAGGGTCAGGTAGAGCTCATTGCTCATTTTACTGCAGGAGGAGGTTCGAGGTCCAGACTCCTCTGATGGTGGGTCGAAACAGGACAGTCGATGCTGCAGTAGTCACAATTGAAACCCAAAACTCGGCCCTATGTGGCATCCGTGGCTATGGTCTACAAGAGGAAGCATGGTTCAAGCCTCCAAAACACCTCAAATTATGAAGATTTTGCCCAACATCCACCTGCTGTGTACACACTGTCTGATCCCTGTGGATAACGTGCTCCTCTCGGGCAGCTGGCCAAGGGTTTAGAAAGTTGTTTTTTTTTATCTCTTCCCTTTTCGGGGCAAGACATCTAATAGGTCATGAGCTAAAATGTACCAGTTAGCGGTATAAAATTTGACTGTCATACCATCAGGACCAGGAGCTTTACTTTGCGCTTTGGAGGGCTGTAAAAAAAAAAATTGTACTAGTGGGTGTTCCAGCTGTAAATAAGATTCCTTAGAAACCTGAGGTAGCTCTCTGCAGGACAACTCCATCAGATTTTCATCACAGGGAACTCGAATACTTTTTGGAGATGATTCTATGAAGGGATCTTATGCAGTGCCAGCAAAATGAGTTGAAGTTCGATGCAGTTCTTGGTTTGGTTTGCTTGTTTTGGTTATTTTTGTAGCAATGTCGTCTTCAATGTTATTCATCTTTACGTTCTTCTTCTTCTATCACGCTGCATGTTTTCCAGTAGAGCTTAGTGATTCCCAGCATGTTGCACCACTTCACTTCCTTGTTTATATGCAGTAAAAAAAATGGTAGCTTGAAAATCCAAAAGATAGCACTAATATATATCCCGGGGAATCACTGTAATCAGGTAGCCATTTTGGTGCATAAATGCTTTGTGGTGCCCCACGACCGACAGAAATGAACAATATCTGAGTATTTGTCAGTTTTGCTTTTATTTACAAAATAACTTATCAATATTAATGTTTCAAAAAACGTTCACAAAAATATGACTTTTCTTTTTGTGAAAGTTTTGGGATAAGAGACCTACTGAAATTCACTTTGGATATAAACGGGTATAAACAGCATGAACCGAACACTAAACTGAATAATCAGACCTGCTATAGCATTTTTATTTTTATTTCATCACTCGTCTGTGATGATGGAGCAAATAAATAATAGAATGTTTTCCACGTACACCTTAGAATGTGCTCACGTAGGACTAGTCATCGCTGTTTTTCTGTGGAAATTTGAGATGTCTGGCCATTGTCGTCGTGGTTACTGAGGTCAGGCACACCTGGATTAATCAGTTTGTCCAATCATGAAAGACAGGAAATGAAGGAGTGGTACTGAGTTCAGGAAGTAGTGGATTTGTGCAAAGAACCCATATGGGCTCCAGGAGAGGACCACAAATTTACACGGGGAACGAACCAGCGATCCCGACTACGCACTAGGCACTCTCGACCTTTGCCCTTAGCTCCGCAATTTATTTAATTTCACTCAATATGGGCAAAATAATTTTAGTATTTTAAATCTTACATACTGATATTATTCTAATTACTATTATTATGATTTTTTTACTAGCTTGATTTTGTTTCGGTGCCCCCAACCGGGTTGATGCCCAACGCGCAGTGCGGGATAAAGTATGCCGAGCGCCGTGTCTGACTGTAATCATACGTCACAAGACACTTTGACGTAATATGAATGATGTACTTAAATAACGTGCCATTGTCAACATAAGTAGGGCCTTTATTCTATTTCCTCTCCAGGCTACACTCTGAAGAGCCATGAGCTTTAATAGAGTGAATGAGAATTTCATGGTCTTATTTATTGCGTCTTTGTTAAAGGACCCCTATAGCATTATTTTTGAAACTTTTCATTAAAGTGACTGTTAAGATTCCGTAATTTGACGATAAGACAACATTTAAATGAATACAGATTTTGTGTCATGCAATCAGTGAACGGTGACTAGGGTGCTGGTAGCGGGAACCACATTGTATCTTTGCCTGAATGGGGGGCGTGGGAGTGGGACAGGCAGAAAATCAAAACATCAGGAACTGATTATCAAGTAATGTTCTTTTAGAAAGGACAATATTGTTGATGGGAATGATTCAATTCCAATAAACATGTTTGATGGCCTTAGGTTAATTGAAGTCTACACATAGCCAATCGGTGTGAATGAGCCTGTGAATGGTTGTTTGTCTATATGTGCCTGCGACCAGTCCAGGCTGTAGCCCTCCTCTTGCCTTAAGTCATCTGGGAAAGTCTCCAAGTGGTATAACAAATGCACGTCTATCTCTTGACATTGGCTAAGTAACATTGTGTTTTATACTGTATGTCACATGAACTCATTCACTGCCATAAAATTCATTTTAAAAAAGATTATTAAAAATTAGGGGCAAGAGGCGATCAAATGTTTTTGATTGTAATTAATCACATGACTGCACTAGTTAACTCACGAGTGATCACAAATTCATACTCTTGTTAACAAGAGTGGAAAAAAATGTTAAACTAATAGAAAAAGTTCAAATGAATTTTTGATGTTTAAAGAGGTCGACGGCAGTGAATGAATAAAAAAAAAAAGAGAAAATTTTATTAAAAATTCGGGGCGCCAGGCGATTAAAGTTTTTAATCGTAATTAATCGCATGACTTCACTAGTTACTCACGATTGATCACAAATTCATACTCTTGTTAACAAGAGTGGAAAAAAATGTTAAACTAATAGAAATAGTTTAAAGAGGTCGACGGCAGTGAATGAATAAAAAAAAAAAGAGAAAATTTTATTAAAAATTCGGGGCGCCAGGCGATTAAAGTTTTTAATCGTAATTAATCGCATGACTTCACTAGTTACTCACGATTGATCACAAATTCATACTCTTGTTAACAAGAGTGGAAAAAAAATGTTAAACTAATAGAAATAGTTTAAAGAGGTCGACGGCAGTGAATGAATAAAAAAAAAAAAAAGAAAATTTTATTAAAAATTCGGGGCGCCAGGCGATTAAAGTTTTTAATCGTAATTAATCGCATGACTTCACTAGTTACTCACGATTGATCACAAATTCATACTCTTGTTAACAAGAGTGGAAAAAAATGTTAAACTAATAGAAATAGTTTAAAGAGGTCGACGGCAGTGAATGAATAAAAAAAAAAAAAAAGGAGAAAATTTTATTAAAAATTCGGGGCGCCAGGCGATTAAAGTTTTTAATCGTAATTAATCGCATGACTTCACTAGTTAACTCGCGATTAATTACAAATTTTATGTACAACACTAAATGTGCAATAAAAAAAAATCTAGATTTTCAACAAAAGTGGAAAAAAATGTTAAACTAGCACAAATAGTTCAAATGAATTTTTGCCGTTCAAAGCCGTCAATGGCAATTAATGAGTTAAAGGGTTCTCCAAAGCAGTAGGTGGCAGTAATGAGCATTACAACTAAGAAGAGAAATCTTGCTATCTCCGTTGAATTTGTTCTATGTTTTGCAGCAAACCAAAGACAAATTTGACTGCACTATTATTATGACCAACATGTAACAATTATCTGGATTGTGAACATAATGAGCATTATGAGCTGATGATTAACAATTGTTGTAACTTTCAGTATCATTATATTGTTGATGTGCACGTGGTAAAATCAGGTGAAAAAACATTGTCCATAATGCATTTTTTTTTTTAACATGGATTTAAAAGTATTCACACTTGGGCCTAAGTTCAGTTCTGTGGCAGTTTATTCCATCTGCATGCAGCATAACAGCTAAATGCTGATGCACCATGTTTGCTTTGAACTCTGGCCCCCACTAATTGACCCGAGTTTGCTAGCAATTTTACATTATAATTTTACACAGTTGGTAAGATTTTTTTTTTTTTAATGATCATTTATTGATTAATAAATAGTTGTGTCTCACTATAGTAATTAAATGTAACACATTTAATTAAATTTAGGGTCACGGACACAATGGCTGCTGACTTCTGGTGAGAGGAGGGGTAACCTGTGTTGATCAACCAATCACAGGTCACAATTGAACAAACAACCAATCACATTCACACCTAACAGCTTTTTATGTTATTGTTAATCTAGAACCTCAGAACCCACATTCAGGCTGTCCGTCATTCTGTGTAATAATTCAGTTGATATGATTAATGAAGTTTAGTAGTACTACTATGAACTAAACAACGGCATAAAACCGTAGTTAAGTCACACTTAAGCTTGTTCCATTTTAAAGGTAGTCAAGGTAGTGTTAAAACGACCACCACCGTGGGCAAGGTGACCCTTATTAGTTGCACTTAATCACTTCTGGAACACTAATGTTATATTTTTTGCTCAGCGTTTACGTGCAACAGATGACGACAAAGATTACAGTCAGAGAAAGATACAATATCTGCCGGGAAACTCCATTTGGAGTCAAGCTCAGCTTCCCCCCGTGATGCGCAACTCGCTTCCAATAGCTCAATCGGAGGAAATGGCACCAAAAGCACGCGCTCGCGCATTCACACTCACACACACACACACACACACACTCCAGTAAAACAATAATCATCACAAATCTCACCTATTAACGGTTTCGGTGTCGTATTCCCCATTATGTCCACAAATTCCGCGCACCGGCTGTGAAATTAATCCAGATTATTATTGCAGCGTCCGTCTGCACATCCATGTGGACAGTAAACCCCACACTCTCTCTTTCTTCTTCTTCTTCTCTCTTTCAATCTCTCTCTCTCTCTCTTGTTTTTTTCCCCAATGCTGACGAAAATCTGCGCGAATTTCAGTCAAAACCGCCACCGTGTGCGCGTCTTGAGAGGTGTGCCTTCGCGTGGACGCGAGGCAGGCAGCGTGCAAAAGCAAAAGTAGACCCCCCCTCCCCCTTCCCTTCCCCTCCCCTTCCCCTCCTCTCCTCTCCTCTCTTTAGGAGCAGCGCTCCCTTCCACGGTCCGCACCACTTTAAAGACACAGCAAGCAGAAATAGTCCCCAAATAAAACAACAATGCATTCAAAGATGGTGAAATGCTGAAATGACGATTTTCTGGAGGAGGCTGTGGGCTACAAAGGGTTCTTAAACGTTTTACATTAAAACCCTGGAGAACCCACGGGGGTCAAATTTGGCCCCTAGAAATTCTGCTACTCAAATAACAAAGACCTTTTTTTATTCTATTTATTTTTTTACAAATTTAACTTCAAAAGTCCAGAGTGCCACTTCTGACCCCTGCATGAGCCAAAGTGGTGGTGACAAGATGGCTGGCAACATGCTGTTTTGTTGAGCTGGAAATCAATCCAAACAAAACCATCTTCTCAGCAAACCATCAGATGGTAAAATTGTTTTTTTTTTGTTAATCTATTTCATATCATGTTGCAGAATGCCTAGGAGTATGTTTTATTTATATATATATATATATATATATATATATATATATATATATATATATATATATATATATATATTGATAAATTAGCAACTCTGAGCTAGTTAAAAAAAAGGGTTAAAATTAAAAAAAATATATATGTTGGTGTTCAGTGAACTTATAGCAGTCATTTAATGTATAATTCATAATTTTCCAAAGAAGAAAAGGGTTCTTGGGTTCTCCAGGGTTAAATACCACCTCAAAAATATTGAGTTTGCCAAGTACTTGACAGTTTGAGCATCAACACTGTAGGCCTACTTAAATATCAGAAAATAAAATTAAAATAAATAAATATAATGTTTTTTAATGCATTGCACATAAAAGTGAAATAAAAATTGTACACAGTTAAGAATTGTATTCACATTTGAATGCAAAATGCACTTTCATAAAATGATTAACTGACAGCGTTTCCTAAGCTTAAATAAGCATTTTTACAAATACAGTTGTCTAAAATAAACGCCTGGGACTCACAGTTGAAGTACACAATGCAAAGAAGAAGCATCTATTCATCACCTACGTACAGTATTTATCTTGTTCAGGGCCACAGGGTAGCGGGTTGTATCACGAGTCAATCCCACGAGTCAATTGAATGGAGCATTTACCCGTACTTGAGCTCAGGCCGGATAAATGAAAGGCTGCTATGTGAACCACTGTGCTATAAATAACTTTTAAACAAACCTGATGTGGTCTTAGAGCCTCTCTAATAAAATTGTAAAAAACAAACAAAACAATTTTTGTTTTTTGACATTTTGACATTTTGACCTACACTGTAAAAAAAAAAAAAAAAGTAATAATATTTGAAAAACCTAGTAAAGTTTCTTTCACTCAGAAATTTTAAGTAAATTTAACAAAAAAGTTTTGAGTACATTTTACTAGTTTATTTATTTATTTAAGAAAAAAATGACTCAAGGGTTGAGGAACTAAACCACGACCTTCAGGTTGGGAGACTCTACTCTCTACCACCTGAGCCTGCTGTGTGTTATTATATTGATGGTGTCAGACGGAATCCTTGTACCTCCAAGAGACCATTTTTTTGTCTTATTTTGGACACCCCCGCAATGCAGTACAGTGGCAAACAGAAAGAGTGGCATGGTTCAGGTGGTAGAGTGGAGTAGAGTCTCCCAAGCTGAAGATCATGAATAACTTTTTATTTTATTTTTATAAACTGGTTAAATGTCTTTGTAAAATTTCCTGAGAATTTCTGAGTGAAAGAAACTTTACTAGGTTTTTCAAATATAATTACTTTTTTTTTTTTTTTTTTACAGTGTAGGTCAAAATGTCATTTTCATGTGACCGCGTCCAACTGCCCTACACGCAGGGATTCACGTCGATGTCGATCCCACAGCAGTGATCATACGTTTGCGCCAAATAAAAGACGGCACACTTTTGATAAAAATCTGGGCCATCGTATGAGGAAATCCCCCCCACATCCCCACAACCCCTCCCGTGGCCTTGACTGCTGGACTTCTATCAAGCTGTTTCCTGTCTTCTGGACCACACTGCTCTCAGAGGAGTCGTGGCCTGCAGGGCTTGGAGGACTGACTCAGACAATCAGCGAATGGAGGGTCTTGACCGTTAATTTCGCTTTAGTCAAAATCTTCTGATCTCATTAGGGGGAAGTGTTCCCATTGCACATATGCGATGTATTTATTCATATTTGCGCAATGAGGAAAAAACCCTTCGGGTTTCAGCCGATGCCAACACGCTCACAGTGGTGTCTTGATGCCATTTGCATGAAGGCAGCTCCAATCTAAATATATCTGCTAAAACAAAAGCATTTGTTTCTACCTCATCAGCGCTGTTTGTTTTAGCAGGATATGGTGGGCTCCTTATATGAACCGTTGCTGAATGGTGTTTGGGTCCAAGCCGAGTAGAACTGGAATCTCCCAGCCTTCCCTGCCACGCCCTCGCCGTGACATCAGATCGAAAAAAGAGCTGCCACGGCAACAGGGGGATCAACGCAGGAAGTGAATATGGAGCACCGCAATCAAGCCTTGCCGGTAAACCGTCGAGCCGCAGAAACGAGTGCCGATCCGCCATGATGCTTCACACACACGCTTGCGTCGCGTTGATGAGAGCGTAATGACGGGCCGTGTTGATTTGACTCCAAACGCGTGGATTAAACGGTCGTTAAGGAGGCTGTTGACATTAGTTGAGAATGTGTCAACATTATTAGCGAGAAAAGGGTGCGCGTTTGAGTGTGATAGCTTGTTGTTTTTATAAGCAGTCTCGTGCCAGACAATCAGCAAAAAACAGGCCTACGCTCAAATTCCAACACACGCAGAACAAATAAATAGTCTGCGACGTAAAGCTAAAGCTAACAATTTCATTTCTCACACTGAAGAGATTGCCTGAAAGCTACCACGGGAATGATCACTTTCTGATTTCTGGCAAGATTTTCAAAGTTGTTTTCGTTTTATTTTTTTATTTTTTTTATATGTATATATTATTTATTTATTTTGGGTTCACTCACACATACGGTCTCCCAGGCAGGAAGCGAACTCACGCCAACCTGCACCGAAGGCAAGTGACGGTAACCACTCCGCCACCCGAAGTTGTTTTCAATCGACATCATCGCCGTCTAATGGCCTTTATGCCCATCAATCACATACGGATGCTACTTTGTATCATTTTTTTTGCCCGTTCATCCGCCACTTTCTGTTTGTTCTCAAGGTTCCGATTTGTGAATATATTACATGAAGGGGTCGTCAAGTATGGTTAGTTTGCTACAGAATGCTCATTTTTGATTTCATTCATTCAGCTGCTCAGTGGAAGGGCGGATGCATTCAAATGGGATGCAGGGCCACCCTAAAAATAAATAAAATAAAATCCTCAGCTACATTTTTTGCTTCATCACCTTACACAGAAAGCCTTGAAATCTAAATAAAGAAATAAAAAAAAAATCTCAGCCATTTGCTTTATCACCGTACACGAAAGCCTTGAAATCTAAGCCCCAAAAAATCCTCAGCTATTTGCTTTATTACCTTACACAGAAAATCTTGAAATCAAAAAAAAAAATTTAAAAAAATTCTCAGCCATTTGCTTTATCATCATACACAAAAGCCTTGAAATCCCCAATAATAATAATAATAATAATAAAATAAAATAAAAATTCTCAGCCATTTGCTTTATCATCATACACAAAAGCCTTGAAATCCCCAATAATAATAATAATAATAATAAAATAAAATAAAAATCCTCAGCCATTTCCTTTATCACCGTACACAAAAGCCTTGAAATAAAAAAAATAAAAATAAAAAAAATAAAAATCCTCAGCCATTTCCTTTATCACCGTACACAAAAGCCTTGAAATAAAAAAAATAAAAAAAAAATTAAAAATTTAAATCCTCAGCCATTTGCTTTATCATCATACACAAAAGCCTTGAAATAAAAAAATAAAAAAATAAATAAAATGAAATAAAATCCTCAGCCATTTCCTTTATCACCGTACACAAAAGCCTTGAAATAAAAAAAAAATAAATAAAAAAATAAAAATCCTCAGCCATTTCCTTTAACACCGTACACAAAAGCCTTGAAATAAAAAAAATAAAAATAAAAATTTAAATCCTCAGCCATTTGCTTTATCACCGTACACAAAAGCCTTGAAATAAAAAAAAATAAAAATAAAAATTTAAATCCTCAGCCATTTGCTTTATCATCATACACAAAAGCCTTGAAATAAAAAAAAAATAATAATAAAATGAAATAAAATCCTCATCCATTTCCTTCATCACCGTACACAAAAGCCTTGAAATAAAAAAATAAAAAATAAAAAAATCCTCAGCCATTTCCTTTATCACTGTACACAAAAGCCTTGAAATAAAAAAATAAAAAAATAAAAATTTAAATCCTCAGCCATTTGCTTTATCACCGTACACAAAAGCCTTGAAATCTAAAAACAAAAAACTTAGCAATTGGCCTTATCACCTTACACAGAAAGCCTTGACGTAGCAGTTTTTCAAAAGTTACATTATGTAAACAATGTATAATTTGATTGATTGATTGTACCATGTTTAATAAGTTGAAGTTAAAAAAATTCTAAGTAGCCCTTTCTTTCTTCTTCTTTTTCTGTTTTTCCACATGCGGCCCTCAAAAGGAAAAAGTGTGCACACCCCTGCTCTTGATGGTACCAAACTAGCTTAATCCAAAATAAACAATTTAGGGAACAAAGGCCACATCGAGATCAACTACAAATCCTAATTACAATGTATTAAATATATCCACTTACTGTCAGCAGTGGTACATTTGAACTGGCTGCAATGTGGTCTACATATGAGCTCGGCTTGACTCTATCCAGATGCCCCCGGTTGCTGTTAGCACAGATATGTCACTCTGATTGCGTTGACAGCATGGCAGAAGCCGAGCGGCCTCCGGGAGGTCACAGAACAGCAAAAAGCACATCCTTGTTGATTTAAAAGGCAGAGAAAGATGTTGGAATAATTCGCGATGAGACATTAACTTCGAATTTCACACAAACGACGCCACAATCAAGAGTCGGCAAAAAAACATCCAAACAAGCAAAACCAGTTTTGGATTTTTCATCATAGTTATATTTTTTAATATTGTTTTGACTTGTGCTCATTTTATTTATTAATTTTTTTAATGCTTCTTTTTAGTTTGTTTTTTATTACTTTTATTATTAGTTTTAGTATTAGTTAGAGTTTTTTTTTAATACATGTATTTTACATAGTGAATTTGTGGGGTGCAAAATATATTTTTAAAATGTCACAAAGTAGTTATTATTATTATTATTATTTTTTTAATGCTTCATTTTAGTTTGGTTTTTATTACTTTTATTATTAGTTTTAGTATTAGTTAGAGTTGTTTTTTTTAAAATACATGTTATATTTTACATCGTGAATTTGAATTTCAAAATATATTTTTAAAATGTCACAAAGTCTCAATTTTAGGTTAGTTATTTTGTTACTGTACTCTACTACCCTTTATTGCCGACAGCAAGTGACAAAATGGCCGCCAGTTGACAGCAAGTGACAAAATGGTCACCCACATACGATTGATAAAAAATGGTTATTTTGCTGCTCAATTCATATTCGACTACTGGGGACACATAAAGCAGATTACTGAAAATAACTGTTGTAGTCTCTGAACTGAAGAGAACACTTAAAGTAATGGTAGTTATTACAAAAACGGCCAGCAGGTGGCAGCAGAGTATAAGAGATCAACCAGGGCCATGTTGCAACAAGCTCTTTCCCCCCCAGTGTTTTGAACAGGTTTGTGAATAATGATCAAACTTAGCTATATTCTAATGCTAATTTCTGCAAAACGGAAAAATGTAAAAAAAAAAATCCTGATGAAAGAAGAGACTTTAATCTTTTGTTTGGTAGGTTCCATGTTTTTATAGCAATAGAACACAACGTTCTGTGGGCTTTGCAAAATAACTGGGAGCGAAGGGGGTTGCTTCAGTGAAAATGGCTGGGAGTGAGAATGAATTAACTATAATAACCTTGCACGCAATAAGGAAATAATATTTATTCAGTCGATTTTTCTGATAAACGTTTAGAGATATCTTTATCAATCTGGATTTACCGTAGAAAAAAATGCTTAATTAACCTAACATCCATTTTGGGGGGAAATTTCTTACTGAATCCAGGCGGAACTCCCGATCATAACATTGCATTGGAAAGCTTTTTCATGTCGTGGTTCTCAATCTGAGCAATAAGCTTCCAAGCGTTGCACAAACGGACCAAGTGAGTCATACCACCTTCAACGTGAACCCGGCCATCACACACCAAAACAACAACTATGTTCAATCAGAGATTTTTATATTTTTGGGAGTTAGGTTTTCACCGGAGCAGTCTGTTCTACTATAGTGCACTCACATCTGGATCATTTGCTTAGTAACTGGAGCAATATTGGGCTTGGAGTTCTTGCCATGTGCTCTGTGCCCTGGCAGATTGTTCCAATTTCGCAAAACCTCAAATCACGAAACTCGACACAAAATGGCGAAAATGTTTGGTTTCATGGGGGCAATTTTGAGATTGGGATCATTTCAGAATGCCATGACAATTAAAAATAAATGTTCTGTTGGGGGGGAAAAAGGATCAGACGGCATCATTATAAATTGATTGAGGGATGAACACAACCCATTCACTGGATTTATTATGGCTAGGCTACGGTTAGCATGTTTTAATTTTATATGCTGCGGATTCTTAGTCAAGGTCAATTAGTCAGTGGTTGATCAGTTTTTCGGTTGATTATTTGGTTATTATTATTTTTGACTGGGTTCCACATTTTTCCGCATCATTAGGAGTTTTAACCAAATATGTGCATGTTCCTAAATCCGAATATTTTCCACATTCACGCCACTTTTGTAACTATGGCTCCTGAGTCTGACCACGACAGAATGTGATAAAATTAGTTCTGTCGCTATCAAATATTTTTTTAGAATGGATTAATCTATTCAATCGATTATTGCACTAATTGGATTTATTTTAATTTTGTGTATTACAAAAGCTCCCCCCCCCCCCCACCCCGATTCCTGTTTATTAATCAGCGATTGGTGTTTGTTTTTCCCGACGGTGTATTAGGGCTACGTATAAATATTTTTTTTAGAGGGTGGTTATTATTCCGAGAAAAAAGCTCAGAAAATTACTACAAATACACGTAGCGTAGCTATAGTCTAATGTGAGGATTCATTGGTGGTTAATGGGACACTGTTTATAGAATGAAAAGGCAGGAGGGAGACTGATTCATTTTTTATTTGAACTTTACTCGGCAGCTAGAGTGACAACACTTCCTGATCCCCTATCAGCTGACTAAACACTAACCAATCAGAAGCCAGCATACTTTAGGTAAATGCAAGTGAATGACGGAGAGCAGCAGATTCGACACATCAACTTAGCTACTTGTAGAAAAAAAATACTAAAATGTATGAATGTGTAAATAATAATTCTGGAAACATAAATGGACAAGTAAATATTTATTTTAACAAATTCACTTAAATGCTTGATCCTTAGGGTGTGAACTTATTTCATCAAAGTCTACAGAAATCAGTAAACAATTACTGTTGATATGCTGAAATCAGAGGATTTGGACAATTTCAAATTAAAAAATGGCTCCAAACGATTAGTCGATTATTAAAATTGTTGTCGATTAATTTGGGCACTTCTCGATAAAATATATTTTATATATATATATATATATATATATATATATATATATATATATATATATATATATATATATATATATATAAAAAATACAGAAATGTGGCGACACATGGTCCCCACACCAAATTGGAAGTTTCAGCCGCATTCTTATGGAAGCCTTAATGAACACATTAATTTACCGGGGTGTCGTGAACTTGCGGAGTTTCTACGAGATGTGTCTAAAAGCATGTTGTTGCGTAACACGACAGCTCCAGACACTCAAATGGCCCCCCGCTACTGAAACACAATGTGAACAGTCAGCCGTTGAAAAAGACAGAAGGAACAATCCTTCATTAGTCCCACAGGAAATTCAACAAGGTTCCATTTGAACTTCTTTATGCTTACTGCTCATGGTTAGAAATTTCCTTTTTTTTTTTTTTTTTTTCACTTTGAGTGCTTTTTCTGGTTCTAGAGTACGGCAGCAGAGCAGCAAGGCTTTTTTCTTCAATGTTGTTTTAGGCCGCCGAGTCAGTGGGAGATGTGCTAAAAATGGCCCATCAATGCATTTAAACCAGATGCATGCATGGACAGTGTTCTTCCTCCATCTGGTCTATTGTCTCAGCGTTATGTGAGCTGAGGAGCGGATGCACCACTGATGGAGAAGCAGGAAATACTCACAGCCTAAAACAACACTCTCGCATGTCTTCTAGCCTAGTGCAAAATGGCTGCAGATGCTCGTACGAAATACAAAGTTCATTCATATAAGTTGACCGCATAAGTAGGCTAAAAACAATTGGGTCAAAAATAACGCAAAAAGGGGTCAAAAATGAACCGATCCTCTACTTGGGTATATTTGACCCAACTTTGAGTCAAGAAATGGGTCTTTTAGTGTAAAACAACTCATAAATATTGGTCAGATCCTTTACTTGGGTCAAAAAATTGGGTCATTGTGTACAAAACAACCCAGAAAGTTGGGTCAAATTGACCCATAAAGTGGATCGTTCCATTTTTGATCCACAATTGGGTTACTTTTGACCCAACTGTTTTTTGATCCACAATTGGGTTACTTTTGACCCAACTGTTTTTCGAGTGTGTGTGTATATATATATATATATATATATATATATATATATATATATATATAATTTACAATAATACTACACTCAGAAAAAAATAATTTGAAACCTTTTTTAAAACAAATGACATTTTTAAATTATTATTATTATTATTATTATTTTCGTAGTCGTAGTAGGATTAAAAAAATACTAATAATTATAATAGTTTAGAAATGTCAATTATTTTAAAAAAGGTTTCAAATTATTATTATTGTTATTATTAATAATAATTTTAAAATGTACATTGTTTTTAAAAAGGTTTCAAATTAATATTATTAATAATAATAATAATAATAATGCATTGTATTTAGAGGCCCCTTTCTTGGCACTCAAGGGCACTGTAAAGTTTGTTGGC
The DNA here is from genome assembly GCF_051991255.1 of Vanacampus margaritifer. Taxonomy (NCBI): domain Eukaryota; kingdom Metazoa; phylum Chordata; class Actinopteri; order Syngnathiformes; family Syngnathidae; genus Vanacampus; species Vanacampus margaritifer. Next base: position 21,535,246 of record NC_135441.1, on the reverse strand, counting down.
AAAAATAAAATGAATACATAAATAATGCTCAAACTACCTGTTTAGAAAACATAATTTCAGTCCATCCTTTTAAAAATATTATCCTCCCAATTTTTTTCTTTTGCACTTAGTAAATCAAGGGACCATTTCACAACAAGAATCCCCAACAAGTCAAGCTTTTCTTTTTTTCTTGACTCTTAAGTGCTTCCACAGTCACATGCTCAATGTAGCGGAAATGACATGACTCTGCTGTTGCCACTAATCGCAGCTCTGAGCGGTGTCCAGTCTCTTGGCAAAAAGGACAGGAAAACCCAGTACATGTCAAGTTTTGCTGTTTTTTTTTTTTTTTAAACATGACTTCACTTGACATGCACGCTTAACACACAAGCCAGGAATAACTCTTCTGGTGAAACATTAAAATTTACAAGGCTTTGCTATGCATTTTTAATCTCCACTTTAAACAGATCAAATATTCTGCCTTAATAAGACGATAGGAATTAAAAGTAGAGTAAATGGGCTGCATGCATGCTTTATTTTGATGTTTATACCAACAACATATTTATTGTGAAAGTAACATTAAAAAGATGGATGCGTGTTGTTCAGCTGCAGCGTTTCAATTTTAGCACGGTTATAAAATAATCCAGCCATATATGTTGGGAACACGATACATTCTCAACATATGAAACAGCACCGTTAAGAAGCTCCCAATTAGGCCCGTTAACATCATTAGAATTTATGACACAAAAACAAAACGGCTTCGTAAGCAATTCAAGGTTGGTCGGGATTTTGGCCTCCGGCTTCCCAAACGTTAACCTCCAAATGGCTTCACTTGAAGTTTCGGGACGAGAAACCAATCCAAAATCTCATTAAGGGAACTTGAGCGGGTCGGGGAAATTGCGGAGGAGAGCAATTCAAAAGCTTTTAACTTTTTAGTTGAATCTATAAGGACCGTTCCCACCAAAAATACCAGCTTTTAGTTTCTAGTATGTCCTCCAATAGGTTTTTGTTGTTCTGCATTCCCACGGCAGTTACTAGAACGTATCGCCATCTCATTATCCGTTTCGTTTATTATCATTTTGTGTATTGGTCGGTAACGACCAATCATGGCTCACCTGTTTTCTGGGTTTGATCAGCAAACTGAGCAATGATTAATTGTTACCTACTTCCTCAGCACAGATGATGTCATCTTTAGTCGACAGTGAGTGGGAAAAAAATCGTTTTTAAAGATATTACCGTAATTGTACATGAAAAATAATGAAGTTATCAAATTCATTCTGGACAAACTTTTTACTGCTGAAAATGGCTAAATCCAGCAGTTTTTATCAGGGGCCTCTAAATACTATTATTATTATTATTATTATTAATATTATTATTATTATTATTATTATTTATTTTATTATTATTAATAATAATAATAATTTGAAACATTTTTAAAAACAATTTACATTTTAAAATTTTTTTTGCTGTTGAGTGAAAATGACATCACAGTTGCTCAGATTTCAGGTAAACAACCAATCACAGCTCAGCTTCAGAAAACAGATAAGCTGTGATTGGTCGTTGCCTGAGCGCTGAGCAACATTGACGTCATCTTCAGTCGACAGCAAGTGGCAAAATGGCCGCCTCCTGAGACAGATAAAAAACGGCTGAATTTTGCTGCATAACTCATATTCCAAAAATGTAATATTAATCAGAATGTCATATTTAGATTAGTGAGGTCACATATTACATAATATTGTCAATAAATGTTTAAGGTTGACTTCCACTTTAAGTCATGGTAGTGAGTAATTATGGATTAATAAGACACTCATTTTTATTAACATTTTTGTGTTTATTGTGAAATCCAAAAATGAATGAAATTGGACAGTTTTAACTTGAGCGGTAGGGATGTTTATTTCTACTTTCTTCTGGTTCGGATAAACACGGTAGTAATCTTTCAAAATTCCTTCTGTTGGACTCCAAAATTTCAGTTTGGACCAACAACAACGTTTGCGCCTCGTTGTCTGTCCACATCTGTGGTAGCTTTTTGGGAGTACGTACTCGGTACTTCATCTCGTAGATGCAAAAATGTCAAATATAAAAAGAGCAGGAACTGCTGTCGACCTTTAAAAAATGCTGGCTAGAAGAAAAAAAAATTGCCTATTTATTTTTTTTTTTTCTGGAGAGCTCAGTATTGTTCATTCGGTAATTTTACCGATTTGACATGTCATCATCATTGCTCTCCTTTTTTTTTTTTTTTGTATTTTTTTTTTTTGTATGTGGGTGATTATGTGTATGTGCGTGCGTGAAAAAAAAATTGCCATCCAACCAGAAATATTATTGAGGGTTGGAGACCCTGCCCCAAACAAGTTTGAGGTAAAATCAAATATTTTTTCCTTAAACGCACAAATTGAGCAACACTGACACTCAAACTCGACCACCGGTGTCCAAACTGCGGCCTGTGGGCCATTAGTGGCCCACTTTCCATTTTTTTTAGCGGCCCGCAGCATGTCATGCCAATAACGTTTGACATGCCATAAGTGCATAATAGAGGAAGTGCTATGTTAAATATGTAAATGTTGCTAACTTGATAGCATTCTTGATAGTGTACTCATTTGATTGTGATTATTATTCATCCTATGTTTAGTTATGTCTATTTTGCGTAAATTTTTCCTATGTTCAATTTGACAGGCATCCTTAAAAAAAATAGGGATCTTAACGACCCAATGAGCGCTCGGGGTCGTGACCTGAAATACTGCTGCTATTATTAACCTTGCGTGGTCACTCGGTAGAAGCCACGAAAGAGATCCAGGCCTGCTTGTGGTAATCCCTTCTTCAAAGAAAGATTGCAATGTGTCCCCCTAAATGAGAGAAGTTCAAGAGCAGCCAGCAGCTGTCATGTTCTATCTCATTGAATGGCCAAAGCATACAGTACAGTACATACAGTATGGCAGGAATGCCGAGATGTCATGTTACATAACAGCAGATGCTCTTCCTGTCGTTGGCATGGACGTGCCGTAGCTTCAATGCTAGTTTTCTGTTGGAAAACGTACGTCTATAAGAGAGAAGGCGGAAGCTGCAGATGATCTACGCAAATGTGCTTTTGAGCATAATTGTTATGTATCGGTGCTAATTGCTAGTAAATATGTGTGCAATAATACTGTGGTAACTTAAAGTGGAAGTCAACCGTAAGCATTTCTTGACAATAATATGTTATATGTGACCTCACTAGTCTAAACGGGACATTTTGATAACATTACATGTGTGGAATATGAGTTATGAAGCAAAGTCTAAGGGGCGACCATTTTAGTTTTAATTAGTTTCCAGGGAGGTTCTGTTAGTTTTTTATTAGTTTCAGTTATTAAAAAAAAAAAAAATTGTTTAGTTTTAGTTTTAGGTTTAGTTTTAGGTTTAGTTTAGTTTTTACGACGGCGTATTAGGGCCACAAATAAATGTATTTTTTTAGAGGGCGGGGGCAATATTCAGAGAAAAAAAAAACTCGCAAATTTGCCACTTTATAAACTCGCAAATTAAGTGGCAGATTTGTGAGAAAAAAAAACTTGCGAGAAATACACGTAGCGTAGCGTAGCGTCGCTATAGTCTAATCATATGAGGATTCGTTCGTTACTCTATACATTAAAATAAAAAAAATAAATACAATAAAACTAATAAACGCAAACTTAAAATGGAGCACACCCCCAACCCCCACCCAAAAAAGATCAAGTCCAAGCCACGTGAACTGGACTGCTCGGATAACAAATATACAAATGAATACAAAATTAAAAAATGCTTAAGGCTAAATAGATAAACATATTTTCCATAGCAATATGACTTTGGGCCAATCTTGACAGGCTGCCTGTGTATCGTTGCCATTTAGACATAAATGAGCTCTTTCATATTAATTGGTTGTTCATTTGCATTTATTTTAGCACAAGCCTGAGCTGTAAAACCAAAACATTTACGGATAATAAATGGAATATTGTTTATTGTAATACCAATTAATTTATTCCTTGTGGGTTTTTTTTTTTTTATACATGCAAGATGACCTAGAAAAAAATAATCACGTATTAAATTGCAATTGCAATATTGAGAGGATGGGGGGACGGGGGGGGGGGGGGGGGGGTCGAAATAGTTCAGCCATAATCTGAATGCCAGCGCAATGAAGTAACAAAAGCAACTGTAGTGTTTTTTCCTGTACAAAGGACACAAACCACCCTTTTAAATCTGAACTATCAACACAATCAAGCCGTCATCAGTCATGTAAATAAAACACTTTCAACACTTCCTCTTTGGCAATTTGAACTGTAGTCATAAGAAATAGAGTGCGCTGTCGTTTTTCTATTAAGTACCCGTTGCAAGTGTTTTTTTGTTTTTTTTTACTGATACAAAAACGTCACTGATGCTAAGAGCTGTATGTCTGCCACTCACTGCTGATTAGAATGCACGCGCGGCGCTCGATAGCAGGTGCTGTTAGTTGACGTCTCCAGGGAAACCGTTCCCATGGAACTCATGTCCTCGTCTGTGCCGGACGGACGGACGGATGCATGCCCTTCACGGAAGATTACTTCTGGCTCATCGCCAACGTGGCCAACACCGTTTGCGTGTTATCTTTATTATTTTTGGGAAGAAAAGCATCCATGACAGTTTCGGCTCTCGTGATGGTGACAACGCGCGGCCCTGTAGCAGTAGCACATGAGCCTCAAAGCAAAGACGAATCAGCGGCAAAAGGCTGGCTTTGTTTTTTCCGTGTGAGAAAGCACGCTTTTGGCTGACCCACTTTGAAGTAGAACAACATGAACACGAGTGCTGATGTCTTCAAAGGGGGCCGTTAGTGGGCAGAACATGTTTTTATCAAAATAGGCTAATTTGGAGGTGCTATCTGGAAGAAAAAAAAAACGTGGCGGCTGAATCACTTGACTTCCAATGTCATTTTGTTTTTTTCTCCACTCGGCCGAGGATGACGTGCACCAATGAACCTATGAGAGACTTATGTTGTTGTTTTTTTGCAGCAATTGTTTACAGTTTATCTGTGAAGTTTTCTTTCTTTTGGCGTTTTCGTAGATGGGCCAATGTACACTCTAAAAACAGAAAGAAAAAAAACCCAAAATCCTGCACATAATGCGGTAAGTCCGCTATTCTTCCTGGGCTGAAAGGGAATGAGGGGAGCTGCTTCGATTAGGACTCAAGTCGGTTGTGTTCACTCCCACAACGGCACAAAAGAATATTTCTACACTCTAAAAACAGTTGGGTCAAAAATAACCCAACTATGGGTCAAAAATGGACCGATCCTC